>NW_027669048.1:20000-35000 GCF_964194185.1 Rhinolophus hipposideros
GGGTTATGGTTAGGGTTAGGGTTAGGGTTAGGGTTGGCGTTAGGGTTAGGGTTAGGGTTAGGGTTAGGGTTGGTGTTAGGTATAGGGTTAGGGTTAGGGTTAGGGTTAGGGTTGGTGTTAGGGTTAGGGTTAGGGTTAGGGTTAGTGTTAGGGTTAGGGTTAGGGTTAGGGTACCCCGAGCACTACCCCTCGCCCTAGGCCTACGCCTAGCACTACCGCTGGTCCTACCACTACCCCTGGCCCTGCAGCTCCCCCTACCCATAGGTCCACCCCCACCCCTACCCCTACCCACAGCTCCCACTCCTGGCCCTAGGCCTACACCGAGGTTTACCTCGACACCCACCCCTTGCCCTATGCCTACCCCAGCACTACGCCTACCGTTTCCACTAGCCATAGCTCGGGCCCTAGACCAACGCCCATGGCTCCCTCTCGTCTGAGGACTAGAACTTTCCCGTCGCTGACCAGTACACCTTGCCTTGTTAGGGTTAGGGTTACGGTTAGGGTTAGGGTTTAGGGTTAGGGTTAGGGTTGGTGTTAGGTATAGGGTTAGGGTTAGGGTTAGGGTTAGGGTTAGGGTTGGTGTTAGGGTTAGGGTTAGGGTTAGGGTTAGGATTGGTGTTAGGTATAGGGTTAGGGTTAGGGTTAGGGTTAGGGTTAGGGTTAGGGTTGGTGTTAGGGTTAGGGTTAGGGTTAGGGTTAGAATTGGTGTTAGGGTTAGGGTTAGGGTTAGGGTTGGTGTTAGGGTTAGGGTTAGGGTTAGGATTAGTGTTAGGGTTGGTGTTAGTGTTAGGGTTAGGTTTAGGGTTAGGGTTGGTGTTAGGGTTAGGGTTAGGGTTAGGGTTAGTGTTAGGGTTGGTGTTAGGGTTAGGGTTAGGGTTAGGGTTAGGGTTGGTGTTAGGTTTAGGGTTAGGGTTAGGGTTAGGATTAGGTTTAGGGTTGGTGTTAGGGTTAGGGTTAGGGTTAGGGTTGGTGTTAGGGTAAGGGTAGGGTTAGGGTTAGGGTTGGTGTTAGGGATAGGGTTAGGGTTAGGGTTAGGGTTAGGGTTAGGGTTGGTGTTAGGGTTAGGGTTAGGGTTAGGGTTAGTGTTAGGATTAGGGTTAGGGTTAGGGTTAGGATTAGGGTTAGGGTTGGTGTTAGGGTTAGGGTTAGGTTTAGGGTTAGGGTTCGTGTTAGGCATAGGTTTAGGGTTAGGGTTAGGGTTAGGGTTAGGGTTAGGGTTGGTGTTAGGGTTAGGGTTAGGATTAGGGTTAGGGTTGGTGTTAGGGTTAGGGTTAGGGTTAGGATTAGGGTTAGGGTTGGTGTTAGGGTTAGGGTTAGGGTTAGGGTTGGTGTTAGGGTTAGGGTTAGGGTTAGGTTTAGGGTTAGGGTTAGGGTTAGGGTTAGGATTAGGGTTTGGGTTGGTGTTAGGGTTAGGGTTAGGGTTAGGGTTAAGGTTGGTGTTAGGGTTAGGGTTAGCGTTAGGGTTGGTGTTAGGGTTAGGGTTAGGGTTCGTGTTAGGCATAGGGTTAGGGTTAGGGTTAGGGTTGGTGTTATGGTTAGGGTTAGGGTTAGGGTTAGGGTTGGTGTTAGGGTTAGGGTTAGGGTTAGGATTAGGGTTAGGGTTGGTGTTAGGGTTAGGGTTAGGTTTAGGGTTAGGGTTGGTGTTAGGGTTAGGGTTAGGATTAGGGTTAGGGTTGGTGTTAGGGTTAGGGTTAGGGTTAGGGATGGTGTTAGGTATAGGGTTAGGGTTAGGGTTAGGGTTAGGGTTAGGGTTGGTGTTAGGGTTAGGGTTAGGGTTAGGGTTAGGGTTAGTGTTAGGGTTAGGGTTAGGGTTAGGGTTAGGTTACCCCGAGCACTACCCCTCGCCCTAGGCCTACGCCTAGCACTACCTCTGGTCCTACCCATACCACTGTCCCTACAGCTCCCCCTACCCATAGGCCCACCTCCATCCCAACCCCTAGCCACAGCTCCCACTCCTGGTCCTAGGCCTACTCCGAGGTTTACCTCGACACCCACCCCTTGCCCTTTGCCTACCCCAGCGCTACGCCTACCGCTCCCACTAGCCCTACCTCGGGCCCTAGACCAACGCCCAGTGCTCACTCTAGTTCGAAGCCTAGCACTTGCCCGTCGCCAACCGGTACACCTTGCCCTACCGATAGCCAGAGCACTAACCCGTGTCTTACGAAATCACCCTGGACCCACCAATAGCCACACCCTAATCCAGCCCTACATCCGTTCGGAGTCCTAGGACTACCAGGAGCCATTTCGTGACACCTACCCCTAGTCCTCCGCCAACCCCTACCACTACCACTAGTCCTAGGCTTAACATGAGCCCTAACCCTAACACTGCACGTGGGCCTCTGCCAAACACTAGCCCTTCAACTAACCCTACCCCGAGCACTACCCCTCGCCCTAGGCCTACGCCTCCACTACCTCTGGTCCTACCACTACCCCAGGCCCTAAGCTCCCCCTACCCATAGGCCCACCCCCAACCCTACCACTAGACACAGCTCCCACTCCTGGCCCTAGGCCTACTCCGAGGTTTACCTCGACACCCACCCCTTGCCCTATGCCTACCCCAGCGCTACGCCTACCGCTCTCACTAGCCCTAGCTCGGGCCCTAGACCAACGCCCATGGCTCCTTCTAGTCCGAGGCCTAGAACTTGCCCGTCGCTGACCAGTACACCTTGCCCTTGTTAGGGTTAGTGTTAGGGTTAGGGTTAGGGTTAGGATTAGGGTTTAGGGTTAGGGTTAGGGTTAGGGTTGGTGTTAGGGTTAGGGTTAGGGTTAGGGTTAGGGTTGGTGTTAGGTTTAGGGTTAGGGTTAGGGTTAGGGTTACGGTTAGGGTTGGTGTTAGGGTTAGGGTTAGGGTTAGGATTAGGTTTAGGGTTGGTGTTAGGGTTAGGGTTAGGGTAAGGGTTGGTGTTAGGGTAAGGGTTAGGGTTAGGGTTAGGGTTGGTGTTAGGTATAGGGTTAGGGTTAGGGTTAGGGTTAGGGTTAGGGTTGGTGTTAGAGTTAGGGTTAGGGTTAGGGTTAGTGTTAGGGTTAGGGTTAGGGTTAGGGTTAGGATTAGGGTTAGGGTTGGTGTTAGGGTTAGGGTTAGGTTTAGGGTTAGGGTTCGTGTTAGGCATAGGGTTAGGGTTAGGGTTAGGGTTAAGGTTGGTGTTAGGGTTAGGGTTAGGATTAGGGTTAGGGTTGGTTTTAGGGTTAGGGTTAGGGTTAGGATTAGGGTTAGGGTTGGTGTTAGGGTTAGGGTTAGGGTTAGGGTTGGTGTTAGGGTTAGGGTTAGGGTTAGGTTTAGGGTTAGGGTTAGGGTTAGGGTTAGGGTTAGAGTTAGGGTTAGGGTTAGGGTTAGGGTTGGTGTTAGGGTTAGGGTTAGGGTTAGGGTTAGTGTTGGTGTTAGGGTTAGGGTTTGGGTTAGGGTTAGGGTTGGTGTTAGGTTTAGGTTTAGGGTTAGGGTTAGGGTTAGGGTTGGTGTTAGGGTTAGGGTTAGGGTTAGGGTTAGATTTCGTGTTAGGCATAGGGTTAGGTTAGGGTTATGGTTAGGGTTAAGGTTAGGGTTGGTGTTAGGGTTAGGGTTAGGGTTAGGGTTAGCGTTGGTGTTAGGGTTAGTGTTAGGGTTAGGATTAGGGTTAGGGTTGGTGTTAGGGTTAGGGTTAGGGTTAGGGTTAGGGTTGGTGTTAGGGTTATGGTTAGGGTTAGGGTTAGGGTTAGGGTTAGGGTTAGGGTTAGGGTTGGTGTTAGGGTTAGGGTTAAAGTTAGGGTTAGGGTTGGTGTTAGGTATAGGGTTAGGGTTAGGGTTAGGGTTAGGGTTAGGGTTGGTGTTAGGGTTAGGGTTAGGATTAGGGTTAGGGTTGCGGTTAGGTTTATGGTTAGGTTTAGTGTTTGGGTTAGGGTTAGGTTTGGTGTTAGGGTAGGGTTAGGGTTAGGGTTAGGGTTGGTGTTAGGTATAGGGTTAGGGTTAGGGTTAGGGTTAGGGTTGGTGTTAGGGTTAGGGTTAGGGTAAGGGTTAGTGTTAGGGTTAGGGTTAGGGTTAGGATTAGGGTTAGGGTTGCTGTTAGGGTTAGGGTTAGGGTTCGGGTTAGGGTTGGTGTTAGGTATACGTTTAGGGTTAGGGTTAGGGTTAGGGTTGGTGTTAGGGTTAGGGTTAGGGTTAGGGTTAGGGTTAGGGTTGGTGTTATTGTTAGGGTTAGGGTTAGGATTAGGGTTAGGGTTGGTGTTAGGGTTAGCGTTAGGGTTAGAGTTAGGGTTGGTGTTAGGGTTAGGGTTAGGATTAGGGTTAGGATTAGGGTTAGAATTAGGGTTAGGGTTGGTGTTAGGATTAGGGTTAGGGTTAGGGTTAGGGTTGGTGTTAGGTATAGGGTTAGGGTTAAGGTTAGGGTTAGGATTAGGGTTAGGGTTGGTGTTAGGTTTTGGGTTAGGGTTAGGGTTAGTGTTAGGGTTAGGGTTGATGTTAGGGTTAGGGTTAGGGTTAGGGTTAGGGTTAGGGTTATTGTTAGGGTTAGGTTACCCCGAGCACTACCCCTCGCCCTAGGCCTACGCCTAGCAATAACTCTGGTCCTACCGCTACCCCTGGCCCTACAGCTCCGCCTACTCATGGGCCCACCCCCATCCCTACCCCTAGCCACAACTCCAACTCCTGGGCCAAAGCCTACTCCGAGGTTTACCTCGACACCCACCCCTTGCCCTATGCCTACCCCAGCGCTACGCCTACCGCTCCCACTAGCCCTAGCTCGGGCCCTAGACCAACGCCCATGGCTCCCTCTAGTCCGAGGCCTAGAACTTGCCCGTCGCTGACTAGTACACCTTGCCCTTGTTAGGGTTAGGGTTAGGGTTAGGGTTAGGGTTAGGGTTAGGGTTTAGGGTTAGGGTTAGGGTTAGGGTTGGTGTTAGGGTTAAGGTTAGGATTAGAGTTAGGGTTGCGGTTAGGTTTATGGTTAGGTTTAGGGTTAGGGTTAGGGTTAGGTTTGGTGTTAGTGTTAGGTTTAGGGTTAGGGTTAGTTTTAGGGTTAGGTTTAGGGTTAGGGTTAGGTTACTTCGAGCAATACCCCTCCCCCTAGGCCTACGCCTGGCACTACCTCTGGTCCTACCCCTACCCCTGGCCCTACATCTCCCCCTACCCATAGGCCCACCGCCATCCCTACCCCTAGCCACAGCTCCCACTCCTGGTCCTTGGCCTACTCCGAGGTTTACCCCGACACCCACGCCTTGCCCTTTGCCTACCCCAGCGCTACGTCTCCCGCTCCCACTAGCCCTAGCTCGGGCCCTAGACCAACGCCCATGGCTCCCTCTAGTCCGAGGCCTAGAACTTGCCCGTCGCTGACCATTACACTTTGCCCTTGTTAGGGTTAGAATTAGGGTTAGGGTTAGGGTTAGGATTAGGGTTTAGGGTTAGGGTTAGGGTTAGGGTTGGTGTTAGGGTTAGGGTTAGGGTTAGGGTTAGGGTTGGTGTTAGGTTTAGGTTTAGGGTTAGGGTTAGGGTTAGGGTTACGGTTGGTGTTAAAGTTAGGGTTAGGGTTAAGGTTAGGGTTAGGATTAGGATTAGGGTTGGTGTTAGGTTTAGGGTTAGGGTTAGGGTTAGTGTTAGGGTTAGGGTTGATGTTAGGGTTAGGGTTAGGTTTAGGGGTAGGGTTAGGGTTAGTGTTAGGGTTAGGTTACCCCGAGCACTACCCCTCGCCCTAGGCCTACGCCTGGCACTACCTCTGGTCCTACCCCTACCCCTGGTCCTACAGCTCCCCCTACCCATAGGCCCACCCCCATCCCTACTCCTAGCCACAGCTCCCACTCCTGGTCCTAGGCCTACTCCGAGGTTTACCCCGACACACACCCCTTGCCCTTTGCCTACCACAGCGCTACGCCTACCGCTCCCACTAGCCCTACCTCGGGCCCTAGAACAACGCCCAGTGCTCACTCTAGTCCGAAGCCTAGCACTTGCCCGTCGCCGACCAGTACACCTTGCCTGCCGATAGCCAGAGCACTAACCCGTGTCCTACGAAATCACCCTGGACGCACCATTAGCCACACCCTAATCATGCCCCATATCTGTTCGGAGTCCTAGGACTACCCGGAGCCCTCCCGTGACACCTACCCCTAGCCCTCGGCCATCCCCTATTACTACCACTAGTCCTAGGCCTAACATGAGCCCTAACCCTAACACTGCCCGTGGGCCTCTGCCAACCACTAGCCCTTCACCTAACCCTACCCCGAGCACTACCCCTCGCCCTAGGCCAACGCCTAGCACTACCTCTGGTCCTACCGCTACCCCTGGCCCTACAGCTCCCCCTACCCATGGGCCCACCACCATCCCTACCCCTAGCCACAACTCCAACTCCTGGGCCAAAGCCTACTCCGAGGTTTACCCTGACACCCACCCCTTGCCCTATGCCTACACCAGCGCTACGCCTATCGCTCCCACTAGCCCTAGCTCGGGCCCTAGACCAACGCCCAGTGCTCATCTAGTCTGAGGCCTACCACTTGCCCGAGGCCGACCAGTACACCTTGCCCTTGTTAGGTTTAGGGTTAGTATTAGGGTTAGGGTTACGGTTCGGATTAGGGTTTAGGGTTAGGGTTAGGGTTGGTGTTAGGTATAGGGTTAGGGTTAGGGTTAGGGTTAGGGTTGGTGTTAGGGTTAGGGTTAGGGTTAGGATTAGGGTTAGGGTTGGTGTTAGGGTTAGCGTTAGGGTTAGAGTTAGGGTTGGTGTTAGGGTTAGGGTTAGGGTTAGGGTTAGGGTTAGGGTTAGGGTTAGGGTTGGTGTTAGGGTTAGGGTTAAGATTAGGGTTAGGGTTGGTGTTAGGTATAGGGTTAGGGTTAGGGTTGGTGTTAGGGTTAGGGTTAGGGTTAGGGTTGGTGTTAGGGTTAGGGTTAGGTTACCCCGAGCACTACCCCTCGCCCTAGGCCTACGCCTAGCACTACCTCTGGTCCTACCACTACCCCTGGCCCTACAGCTCCGCCTACCCATAGGCCCACACCCACCCCTACCCCTAGCCACAGCTCCCACTCCTGGCCCTAGGCCTACTCCGAGGTTTACATCGACACCCACCCCTTGCCCTATGCCTACCCCAGCGTCACGCCTACCGCTCCCACTAGCCCTAGCTCGGGCCCTAGACCAACGCCCATGGCTCCCTCTAGTCCGAGGCCTAGAACTTGCCCGTCGCTGACTAGTACACATTGCCCTTGTTAGGGTTAGGGTAAGGGTTAGGGTTAGGGTTTAGGGTTAGGTTTAGGGTTAGGGTTCGTGTTAGGTTTAGGATTAGGATTAGGGTTAGGGTTGTTGTTAGGGTTAGGGTTGGTGTTAGGGTTACGGTTAGGATTAGGGTTAGGGTTGGTGTTAGGGTTAGTGTTAGGGTTAGTGTTAGTGTTAGGGTTAGGGTTAGGGTTAGGATTAGGGTTTAGGGTTAGGGTTAGGATTAGGGTTAGGGTTAGGATTAGGGTTAGGGTTGGTGTTAGGTTTAGGGTTAGGGTTAGGGTTAGGGTTAGGGTTGGTGTTAGGGTTAGGGTTAGGGTTAGGGTTAGGGGTAGGGTTGGTGTTAGGTATAGGGTTAAAGTTAGGGTTAGGGTTAGGGTTAGGGTTAGGGTTGGTGTTAGGGTTAGGGTTAGGGTTAGGGTTAGTGTTAGGGTTAGGGTTAGGGTTAGGGTTAGGATTAGGGTTTGGTTGGTGTTAGGGTTAGGGTTAGGGTTAGGGTTAGGGTTGGTGTTAGGCATAGGGTTTGGGTTAGTGTTAGGGTTTGGTTTAGGGTTGGTGTTAGGGTTAGGGTTAGGGTTAGGGTTGGTGTTAGGGTTAGGGTTAGGGTTAGGATTAGGGTTAGGGTTGGTGTTAGGGTTAGGGTTAGGGTTAGGGTTAGGGTTGGTATTAGGGTTAGGGTTAGGGTTAGGGTTAGGGTTAGGGTTAGGGTTGGTGTTAGGTTTAGGGTTAGGGTTAGGGTTAGGGTTAGGGTTGGTGTTAGGGTTAGGGTTAGGGTTAGGGTTAGGGTTGGTGTTAGGTTTAGGGTTAGGGTTAGGGTTAGGGTTAGGTTTAGGGTTTAGGGTTAGGGTTAGGGTTAGGGTTGGTGTTAGGGTTAGGGTTTGGGTTAGGGTTAGGGTTGGTGTTAGATTTAGGGTTAGGGTTAGGGTTAGGGTTAGGGTTAGGGTTAGGTTTGGTGTTAGGGTTAGGGTTAGTGTTAGGATTACGGTTAGGTTTACGGTTAGGTTACCCCGAGCACTACCCCTCGCCCTAGGCCTACGCATAGCACTACCTTGGTCCTACCCCTACCCCTGGCCCTACAGCTCCCCCTACCCATAGGCCCACCGCCATCCCTATCCCTAGCCACAGCTCCCACGCCTGGTCCTAGGCCTACTCCGTGGTTTACCCCGACACCCACCCCTTGCCCTTTGCCTACCCCAGCGCTATGCCTACCGCTCCCACTAGCCCTACCTCGGGCCCTAGACCAACGCCCAGTGCTCCCTCTAGTCCGAGGCCTACCACTTTCCCGACGCCGACCAGTACACCTTGGCCTACCTTTAGCCATAGCACTAACCCGTGTCCTACGAAATCACCCTGGACCCACCCTTACCACACCCTAATCCAGCCCTACCCCCATTTTGAGTCCTAGGACTACCCGCAGCCCTCCCGTGACACCTACCCGTAGCCCTCTGCCAACCCCTACCACTACCACTAGTCCTAGGCCTAACATGAGCCCTAAGACTAACACGGCCCGTGGGCATCAGCCAACCACAAGCCCTTCACCTAACCCTACACAGAGCACTACCCCTCGCCCTAGGCTAACGCCTAGCACTACCTCTGGTCCTACCGCTTCCCCTGGCCCTACAGCTCCCCCCACTTATAGGCCCACCCCCATCCCTATCCCTAGCCACAGCTCCAACTCCTGGCACTAGGCCTACTCAGAGGTTTACCCCGACACACACCCCTTGCCCTATGCCTACCCCAGCTCTATGCCTACCGCTCCCACTAGCCCAGGCTCGGGCCCTAGACCAACGCGCATGGCTCCCTCTAGTCCGAGGCCTAGACTTGACCGTCGCTGACCAGTACACCTTGCCCTTGTTAGGGTTAGGGTTAGGGTTAGGGTTGGTGTTAGTTTTAGGGTTAGGATTAGGGTTAGGTTTAGGGTTAGGGTTGCTGTTAGGGTTAGGGTTAGGGTTAGGGTTAGGGTTAGGGTTAGGGTTAGGGTTAGTGTTGGTGTTAGGGTTAGGGTTAGGGTTAGGGTTAGGGTTAGGGTTGGTGTTAGGTTTAGGGTTAGGGTTAGGGTTAGGGTTAGGGTTGGTGTTAGTGTTAGGGTTACGGTTAGGGTTAGGGTTAGGGTTGGTGTTAGATTTAGGGTTAGGGTTAGGGTTAGGGTTAGGGTTAGGTTTGGTGTTAGGGTTAGGGTTAGGGTTGGTGTTAGGTTTAGGTTTAGGGTTAGGGTTAGGGTTAGGGTTGGTGTTAGGGTTAGGGTTAGTGTTAGGATTAGGGTTAGGTTTACGGTTAGGTTACCCTGAGCACTACCCCTCGCCCTAGGCCTACGCCTAGCACTACCTCTGGTCCTACCCCTACCCCTGGCCCTACAGCTCCACCTACTTATAGGCCCACCCCCATCCCTACCTCTAGCCACAACTCCAACCTCTGGCACAAAGCCTACTCCGAGGTTTACCCCGACACCCACCCCTTGCCCTTTGCCTACCCCAGCGCTATGTTTACCGCACCCACTAGCCCTACCTCAGGATCTAGACCAACGCCCAGTGCTCACTCTAGTCCGAAGCCTAGCACTTGCCCGTCGCCGACCAGTACACCTTGCCTACCGATAGCCAGAGCACTAACTCGTGTCCTACGAAATCACCCTTGACGCACCATTAGCCACACCCTAATCATGACCCACATCCGTTCGGAGTCCTAGACTACCCGGAGCCCTCCCGTGACACCTACCCCTAGTCCTCGGCCATCCTTTACTACTACCACTAGTCCTAGGCCTAACATGAGCCCTAACCGTAACACTGCCCGTGGGCCTCTGCCAACCACTAGCACTTCACCTAACCCTACCCCGAGCACTACCCCTCGCCCTAGGCCTACGCCTAGCACTACCTCTGGTCCTACCCCTACCCCTGGCCCTACAGCTCCCCCTACCCATAGGCCCACCCCCATCCCTACCCCTAGCCACAACTCCAACTCCTGGCCCAAAGCCTACTCCGAGGTTTACCCCGACACCCACCCTTTCCCCTATGCCTACCCCAGTGCTACGCCTAACGCTCCCACTAGCCCTAGCTCGGGCCCTAGACCAACGCCCAGTGCACCCTCTAGTCCGAGGCCTACCACTTGCCCGACGCCGACCAGTACACCTTGCCCTACCTTTAGCCATAGCACTAACCCGTGTCCTACGAAATCACCCTGGACCCACCCTTACCACACCCTAATACAGCCCTACACCTGTTCCGAGTTCTAGGACTACCCGGAGCCATTTTGTGACACCTACCCCTAGTCCTCGGCCAACCCCTACCACTACCACTAGTCCTAGGCTTAACATGAGCCCTAACCCTAACACTGCCCGTGGGCCTCTGCCAAAAACTAGCCCTTCAACTAACCCTACCCCGAGCACTACCCGTCGCCCTAGGCCTACGCCCAGCACTAACCCTGGTCCTACCACTACCCCTGGCCCTACAGCTCCCTCTACCCATAGGCCCACCCCCAACCCTACCACTAGCCACAGCTCCCACTCCTGGCCCTAGGCCTACTCCGAGGTTTACCTCGACACCCACCCCTTGCCCTATGCCTACCCCAGCGCTACGCCTACCTCTCTCACTAGCCCTAGCTCGGGCCCTAGACCAACGTTCATGGCTCCTTCTAGTCCGAGGCCTAGAACTTGCCCGTCGCTGACCAGTACACCTTGCCGTTGTTAGGGTTAGGGTTAGGGTTAGGGTTAGGGTTAGGGATAGGATTAGGGTTTAGGTTTAGGGTTAGGGTTAGGGTTGGTGTTAGGGTTAGGGTTAGGGTTAGGGTTATGATTAGTGTTAGGGTTGGTGTTAGGGTTAGGGTTAGGGTTAGGGTTGGTGTTAGGGTTAGGGTTAGGTTTAGGGTTGAGGTTGGTGTTAGGTATAGGGTTAGCGTTAGGGTTAGTGTTAGGGTTAGGGTTGGTGTTAGGGTTAGGGTTAGGGTTAGGGTTAGTGTTATGTTTAGGGTTAGGGTTAGGGTTAGGATTAGGAATGGGGTTGGTGTTAGGCTTAGGGTTAGGGTTAGGGTTCGTGTTAGGCATAGGGTTAGGGTTAGGGTTAGGGTTAGGGTTGGTGTTAGGGTTAGGGTTAGGGTTAGGGTTGGCATTAGGGTAAGGGTTCGTGTTAGGCATAGGGTTAGGGTTAGGGTTAGGGTTACAGTTAGGGTTGGTGTTAGGGTTAGGGTTAGGGATAGGGTTAGGATTAGAGTTAGGGTTGGTGTTAGGGTTAGGGTTAGGGTTAGGGTTGGTGTTAGGGTTAGAGTTAGGGTTAGGGTTAGGGTTGGTGTTAGGTATAGGGTTAGGGTTAGGGTTAGGGTTAGGGTTAGGGTTGGTGTTAGGGTTAGGGTTAGGGTTAGGGTTAGTGTTAGGGTTAGAGTTAGGGTTAGGGTTAGGATTAGGGTTAGGGTTGGTGTTAGGGTTAGGGTTAGGGTTCGTGTTAGGCATAGGGTTAGGGTTAGGGTTAGGGTTAGGGTTGGTTTTAGGGTTAGGGTTAGGGTTAGGGTTGGTGTTAGTGTTAGGGTTAGGGTTAGGATTAGTGTTAGGATTGGTGTTAGGGTTAGGGTTAGTGTTAGGGTTAGGGTTGGTGTTAGGGTTAGGGTTAGGGTTAGGGTTAGGGTTAGGGTTAGGGTTGGTGTTAGGGTTAGGGTTAGGGTTAGGGTTAGGGTTGGTGTTAGGTATAGGGTTAGGGTTAGGGTTAGGGTTAGTGTTAGGGTTGGTGTTAGGGTTAGGGTTAGGGTTAGGATTAGTGTTAGGGTTAGGGTTACGGTTAGGGTTAGGTTACCCCGAGCACTACCCCTCGCCCTAGGTCTACGCCTAGCAATACCTCTGGTCCTACCCCTACCCCTGGCCCTACAGCTCCACCTACTTATAGGCCCACCCCCATCCCTACCTCTAGCCACAACTCCAACCTCTGGCACAAAGCCTACTCCGAGGTTTACCCCGACACCCACCCCTTGCCCTTTGCCTACCCCAGCGCTATGTTTACCGCACCCACTAGCCCTACCTCAGGATCTAGACCAACGCCCAGTGCTCACTCTAGTCCGAAGCCTAGCACTTGCTTGTCGCCGACCAGTACACCTTGCCTACCGATAGCCAGAGCACTAACTCGTGTCCTACGAAATCACCCTGGACGCACCATTAGCCACACCCTAATCATGACCCACATCCGTTCGGAGTCCTAGACTACCCGGAGCCCTCCCGTGACACCTACCCCTAGTCCTCGGCCATCCTTTACTACTACCACTAGTCCTAGGCCTAACATGAGCCCTAACCGTAACACTGCCCGTGGGCCTCTGCCAACCACTAGCACTTCACCTAACCCTACCCCGAGAACTACCCCTCGCCCTAGGCCTACGCCTAGCACTACCTCTGGTCCTACCCCTACCCCTGGCCCTACAGCTCCCCCTACCCATAGGCCCACCCCCATCCCTACCCCTAGCCACAACTCCAACTCCTGGCCCAAAGCCTACTCCGAGGTTTACCCCGACACCCACCCTTTGCCCTATGCCTACCCCAGTGCTACGCCTAACGCTCCCACTAGCCCTAGCTCGGGCCCTAGACCAACGCCCAGTGCACCCTCTAGTCCGAGGCCTACCACTTGCCCGACGCCGACCAGTACACCTTGCCCTACCTTTAGCCATAGCACTAACCCGTGTCCTACGAAATCACCCTGGACCCACCCTTACCACACCCTAATACAGCCCTACACCTGTTCCGAGTTCTAGGACTACCCGGAGCCATTTCGTGACACCTACCCCTAGTCCTCGGCCAACCCCTACCACTACCACTAGTCCTAGGCTTAACATGAGCCCTAACCCTAACACTGCCCGTGGGCCTCTGCCAAAAACTAGCCCTTCAACTAACCCTACCCCGAGCACTACCCCTCGCCCTAGGCCTACGCCCAGCACTAACCCTGGTCCTACCACTACCCCTGGCCCTACAGCTCCCTCTACCCATAGGCCCACCCCCAACCCTGCCACTAGCCACAGCTCCCACTCCTGGCCCTAGGCCTACTCCGAGGTTTACCTCGACACCCACCCCTTGCCCTATGCCTACCCCAGCGCTACGCCTACCTCTCTCACTAGCCCTAGCTCGGGCCCTAGACCAACGTCCATCGCTCCTTCTAGTCCGAGGCCTAGAACTTGCCCGTCGCTGACCAGTACACCTTGCCCTTGTTAGGGTTAGGGTTAGGGTTAGGGTTAGGGTTAGGATTAGGATTAGGGTTTAGGGTTAGGGTTAGGGTTAGGGTTGGTGTTAGGGTTAGGGTTAGGGTTAGGGTTGGTGTTAGGGTTAGGGTTAGGTTTAGGGTTGAGGTTGGTGTTAGGTATAGGGTTAGGGTTAGGGTTAGTGTTAGGGTTAGGGTTGGTGTTAGGATTAGGGTTAGGGTTAGGGTTAGTGTTATGGTTAGGGTTAGGGTTAGGGTTAGGAATGGGGTTGGTGTTAGGGTTAGGGTTAGGGTTAGGGTTAGGGTTCGTGTTAGGCATAGGGTTAGGGTTAGGGTTAGGGTTAGGGTTAGGGTTGGTGTTAGGGTTAGGGTTAGGGTTAGGGTTGGCGTTAGGGTTAGGGTTCGTGTTAGGCATAGGTTTAGGGTTAGGGTTAGGGTTACAGTTAGGGTTGGTGTTAGGGTTAGGGTTAGGGATAGGGTTAGGATTAGAGTTAGGGTTGGTGTTAGGGTTAGGGTTAGGGTTAGGGTTGGTGTTAGGGTTAGAGTTAGGGTTAGGGTTAGGGTTGGTGTTAGGTATAGGGTTAGGGTTAGGGTTAGGGTTAGGGTTAGGGTTGGTGTTAGGGTTAGGGTTAGGGTTAGGGTTAGTGTTAGGGTTAGAGTTAGGGTTAGGGTTAGGATTAGGGTTAGGGTTGGTGTTAGGGTTAGGGTTAGGGTTAGGGTTAGGGTTCGTGTTAGGCATAGGGTTAGTGTTAGGGTTAGGGTTAGGGTTAGGGTTGGTGTTAGGGTTAGGGTTAGGGTTAGGGTTGGTGTTAGTGTTAGGGTTAGGGTTAGGATTAGGGTTAGGGTTGGTGTTAGGGTTAGGGTTAGGGTTAGGGTTAGGGTTGGTGTTAGGGTTAGGGTTAGGGTTAGGGTTAGGGTTAGGGTTAGGGTTGGTGTTAGGGTTAGGGTTAGGGTTGGTGTTAGGTATAGGGTTAGGGTTAGGGTTAGGGTTAGTGTTAGGGTTGGTGTTAGGGTTAGGGTTAGGGTTAGGATTAGTGTTAGGGTTAGGGTTAGGGTTAGGGTTAGGTTACCCCGAGCACTACCCCTCGCCCTAGGCCTACGCCTAGCAATACCTCTGGTCCTACCCCTACCTTTGGCCCTACAGCTCCCCCTACTTATAGGCCCACCCCCATCCCTACCTCTAGCCACAACTCCAACCTCTGGCACAAAGCCTACTCCGAGGTTTACCCCGACACCCACCCCTTGCCCTATGCCTACCCCAGTGCTACGCCTACCGCTCCCACTAGCCCTAGCTCGGCCCTAGTCCAACGCCCAGTGCTCACTCTAGTCCGAAGCCTAGCACTTGCCCGTCTCTGACCAGTACACCTTGCCTACCAATAGCCAGAACACTAACCCGTGTCCTACGAAATCACCCTGGACCCACCCTTACCACACCCTAATCCAGCCCTACACCCATTACGAGTCCTAGGACTACACGGAGCCCTCCCGTGACACCTCCCCCTAGCCCTCGGCCAACCCCTACCACTACCACTAGTCCTAGGCCTAACATGAGCCCTAACCCTAACACTGCCCGTGGGCCTCTGCCAACCACTAGCCCTTTACCTAACCCTACCCCGAGCACTACCCATCGCCCTAGGCTTACGCCTAGCACTACCTCTGGTCCTACCCCTACCCCTGGTTCT
>NW_027669047.1:0-7500 GCF_964194185.1 Rhinolophus hipposideros
GGTCTTAGAGTTAGGGTTAGTTTAGGGTTAGGGTTAGGGTAGGGTTAGGGTTAGGGGTTAGGGTTAGGGTTGAGGTTGGTGTTAGGGTTAGGGTTAGGGTTGGTGTTAGGTTTAGGGTTAGGGTTAGGGTTAGGCTTAGGGGTTAGGTTAGGGTTAGTGTTACGGTTAGGGTTAGGGTTGGTGTTAGGGTTAGGGTTAGGGTTATGGTTAGGGATAGGGTTAGGGTTGGTGTTAGGTTTAGGGTTAGGGTTAGGGTTAGGGTTAGGGATTAGGTTAGGGTTAGGGTTAGGGTTAGGGTTGAGGTTGGTGTTAGGGTTAGGGTTAGGGTTGGTGTTAGGTTTAGGGTTAGGATTAGGGTTAGGCTTAGGGGTTAGGTTAGGGTGAGTGTTAGGGTTAGGGTTAGGGTTGGTGTTAGGGTTAGGGTTAGGGTTAGGGTTAGGGTTATTGTTATGGTTAGGGTTAGGGTTAGAATTAGGGTTAGGGTTAGGGTTAGGGTTAGGGTTGGTGTTAGGTTTAGGGTTAGGGTTAGGGTTAGGGTTAGGATTAGGGGTTAGGTTAGGGTTAGTGTTAGGGTTAGGGTTAGGGTTGGTGTTAGGGTTAGGGTTGGGGTTAGGGTTATGGTTAGGGGTAGGGTTAGAATTAGGGTTAGGGTTAGGGTTAGGGTTAGGGTTAGGGTTAGGGTTAGGGTTAGGGTTAGGGTTAGGGTTAGGGTTAGGTTAGGGTTAGGGTTAGGGTTAGGTTAGGGTTAGGTTAGGGTTAGTGTTAGGGTTAGGGTTAGGGTTGGTGTTAGGGTTAGGGTTAGGTTAGGGTTAGGGTTAGAGTTAGGGTTAGGGTTAGGGTTAGGGGTTAGGGTTAGGATTAGTTTAGGGTTAGGGTTAGGGTTAGGGTTATGGTTAGGGGTTAGGGTTAGGGTTAGGTTAGGTTTAGGGTTAGGGTTAGGGTAGGGTTAGGGGTTAGGTTAGGGTTAGTGTTAGGGTTAGGGTTAGGGTTGGTGTTAGGGTTAGGTTTAGGTTAGGGTTGGGGTTAGGGTTAGGGTTAGGGTTAGGGTTAGGGTTAGGGTTACGGTTGGTGTTAGGTTTAGGGTTAGGGTAGGTTAGGGTTAGGTTAGGGTTAGGGATTAGGGTAAAGGTTAGTGTTAGGGTTAGGGTTAGGGTTAGGGTTAGGTTAGGGTTAGGATTAGAATTAGGGATTAGGGTTAGGGTTAGTGTTAGGGTTAGGGTTAGGGTTAGGTTGTGTTAGGGTTAGTGTTAGGGTTAGGTTAGGGTTAGTGTTAGGGTTAGGGTTAGGGTTGGTGTTAGGGTTAGGGTTAGGTTAGGGTTAGGGTTAGGGTTAGTGTTAGGGTTAGGGTTAGGGGTTAGGGTTAGGGTTAGGGTTGAGGTTGGTGTTAGGGTTAGGGTTAGGTTTAGGGTTAGGGTTAGGGTTAGGGTGATGTTGGTGTTAGGGTTAGGGTTAGGGTTGGTGTTAGGTTTAGGGTTAGGGTTAGGGTTAGGCTTAGGGCTTAGGTTAGGGTTAGTGTTACGGTTAGGGTTAGGGTTGGTGTTAGGGTTAGGGTTAGGGTTATGGTTAGGGATAGGGTTAGGGTTGTTGTTAGGTTTAGAGTTAGGGTTAGGGTTAGGGTTAGGGATTAGGTTAGGGTTAGGGTTAGGGATTAGGTTAGGTTTAGTGTTAGGGTTAGGGTTTGTGTTAGGTTTAGGGTTAGGGTTATGGTTAGGGTTAGGGTTAAAATTAGGGTTAGGTTTAGGGTTAGGGATAGGGTTAGGGTTAGGGTTAGGTTAGGGTTAGTGTTAGGTTAGGGTTAGGGTGGTGTTAGGGTTAGGTTAGGGTTAGGGTTATGGTTCGGGTTAGGGTTAGGGTTAGAATTAGGGTTAGGGTTAGGGTTGGTGTTAGGTTTAGGGTTAGTGTTAGGGTTAGGGTTAGGGTTAGGGATGAGGTTAGGGTTAGGGTTAGGGTTAGGGTTGAGGTTGGTGTTAGGGTTAGGTTTAGGGTTGTTGTTAGGTTTAGGGTTAGGGTTAGGGTTAGGCTTAGGGGTTAGGTTAGGGTTAGGGTTAGGGTTAGGGTTAGGGTTGGTGTTAGGTTTAGGGATAGGGTTAGGGTTAGGGTTAGGGTTCGGGTTAGGGTTAGAATTAGGGTTAGGGTTAGGGTTAGGGTTGGTGTTAGGTTTAGGGTTAGGGTTAGGGTTAGGGTTATGAGTTAGGTTAGGGTTAGTGTTAGGGTTAGGGTTAGGGTTGGTGTTAGGGTTAGGGTTGGAGTTAGGGTTATGGTTAGGGTTAGGTTTAGAATTAGGGTTAGGGTTAAAATTAGGTTTATGTTAGGGTTAGGATTAGGGTTAGGGTTAGGGTTAGAGGTTAGGCTTAGGGTTAGGGTTAGGGTTGGTGTTAGGTTTATGATTAGGATTAGGGTTAGGGTTGTTGTTAGGTTTAGGGTTAGGGTTAGGGGTTAGGTTAGGTTTAGTGTTAGGGTTAGGGTTAGGTTTGGTTAGGGTTAGAGTCAGGGTTAGTGTTAGAATTAGGGTTAGGGTTAGGGTTAGGGTTAGGTTGGTGTTAGAGTTAGGGTTAGGTTAGTGTTAGGGTTAGGGTTAGGGTTAGGGTTAGGGTTAGGGGTTAGGGTTAGGGTTAAGGTTGAGGTTGGTGTTAGGGTTAGGGTTAGGGTTAGGGTTAGGGTTAGGGTTAGGGTTAGGTTAGGGTTAGGGTTAGGTTAGGGTTAGGGTTAGGGTTAGTGTTAGGGTTAGGTTAGGGTTAGTGTAGTGTTTAGGGTTAGGGTTAGGGTGAGGGTTAGGGTTAGGGTTAGGTTAGGGTTAGGGTTAGAGTTAGGGTTAGGGTTAGGGTTAGGGGTTAGGGTTAGGGTTAGTTTAGGGTTAGGGTTAGGGTTAGGGTTATGGTTAGGGTTAGGGTTAGGGTTAGGTTAGGTTTAGAGTTAGGGTTAGGGTTAGGGTTATAGGTTAGTTTAGGGTTAGTGTTAGGGTTAGGGTTAGGGTTGGTGTTAGGGTTAGGTTTAGGTTAGGGTTGGGGTTAGGGTTAGGGTTAGGGTTAGGGTTAGGTTTAGGGTTAGGGTTGGTGTTAGGTTTAGGGTTAGGGTTAGTGTTAGGGTTAGGGTTAGGGTTAGGGATTAGGGTAAAGGTTAGTGTTAGGGTTAGGGTTAGGGTTAGGGTTAGGTTAGGGTTAGGGATTAGAATTAGGGATTAGGGTTAGGGTAGTGTTAGGGTTAGGGTTAGGGTTAGGTTTAGTGTTAGGGTTAGTGTTAGGGTTAGGTTAGGGTTAGTGTTAGGGTTAGGGTTAGGGTTGGTGTTAGGGTTAGGGTTAGGTTAGGGTTAGGGTTAGGGTTAGTGTTAGGGTTAGGGTTAGGGGTTAGGGTTAGGGTTAGGGTTGAGGTTGGTGTTAGGGTTAGGGCTAGGTTTAGGGTTAGGGTTAGGGTTAGGGTGATGTTGGTGTTAGGGTTAGGGTTAGGGTTGGTGTTAGGTTTAGGTTTAGGTTTAGGGTTAGGGTTAGGGGTTAGGTTAGGGTTAGTGTTAGGCTTAGGGTTAGGGTTGGTGTTAGGGTTAGGGTTAGGGTTAGGGTTATGGTTAGGTTTAGGGTTAGAATTAGGGTTAGTGTTAGGGTTAGGGTTAGGTTTAGGGTAGGTTAGGGTTAGGGTAGTTAGGTAGGGTTAGGCTTAGGGTTAGGTTAGGGTTGGTGTTAGGATTAGGGTTAGGTTAGGGTTAGGGTTGGTGTTAGGATTAGGGTTATGTTAGGGTTAGGGTTAGGGTTAGGGTTAGGGTTAGGTTTAGGTTTAGAATTAGGGTTAGGGTTAGGGTTAGGGTTAGGGTTAGGTTAGGGTTAGGGTTTGGGTTAGGGGTTAGGCTTAGGGTTAGGGTTAGGGTTGGTGTTAGGGTTAGGGTTAGGTTAGGTTAGGGTTAGGGTTTAGGGTTAGGGTTACGGTTAGGGTTAGGGGTTGGTGTTCGGGTTAGGGTTAGGGTTAGTGTTAGGGTTAGGGTTAGAATTAGGGTTAGTGTTAGAATTAGGGTTAGGGTTAGGGTTATGGTTAAAGTTGGTCTTAGAGTTAGGGTTTAGTTTAGGGTTAGGGTTAGGGTAGGGTTAGGGTTAGGGGTTAGGGTTAGGGTTGAGGTTGGTGTTAGGGTTAGGGTTAGGGTTGGTGTTAGGTTTAGGGTTAGGGTTAGGGTTAGGCTTAGGGGTTAGGTTAGGGTTAGTGTTACGGTTAGGGTTAGGGTTGGTGTTAGGGTTAGGGTTAGGGTTATGGTTAGGGATAGGTTAGGGTTGGTGTTAGGTTTAGGGTTAGGGTTAGGGTTAGGCTTAGGGTTAGGTTAGGGGTTAGGGTTAGGGTTAGGGTTAGGGTTGGTGTTAGGTTTAGGGATAGGGTAGGGTTAGGGTTAGGGTTAGGTTCGGGTTAGGGTTAGAATTAGGGTTAGGGTTAGGGTTAGGGTTGGTGTTAGGTTAGGGTTAGGGTTAGGGTTAGGGTTATGAGTTAGGTTAGGGTTAGTGTTAGGGTTAGGGTTAGGGTTGGTGTTAGGGTTAGGGTTGGAGTTAGGGTTATGGTTAGGGTTAGGTTAGAATTAGGGTTAGGGTTAAAATTAGGTTTATGTTAGGGTTAGGATTAGGGTTAGGGTTAGGGTTAGAGGTTAGGCTTAGGGTTAGGGTTAGGGTTGGTGTTAGGTTTATGATTAGGATTAGGGTTAGGGTTGTTGTTAGGTTTAGGGTTAGGGTTAGGGGTTAGGTTAGGTTTAGTGTTAGGGTTAGGGTTAGGGTTTGGTTAGGGTTAGAGTCAGGGTTAGTGTTAGAATTAGGGTTAGGGTTAGGGTTAGGGTTAGGTTGGTGTTAGAGTTAGGGTTAGGTTAGTGTTAGGGTTAGGGTTAGGGTTAGGGTTAGGGTTAGGGGTTAGGGTTAGGGTTAAGGTTGAGGTTGGTGTTAGGGTTAGGGTTAGGGTTAGGGTTAGGGTTAGGGTTAGGGTTAGGGTTAGGGTTAGGTTAGGGTTAGGGTTAGGGTTAGTGTTAGGGTTAGGTTAGGGTTAGTGTTAGGTTTAGGGTTAGGGTTGGTGTTAGGGTTAGGGTTAGGTTAGGGTTAGGGTTAGAGTTAGGGTTAGGGTTAGGGTTAGGGGTTAGGGTTAGGGTTAGTTTAGGGTTAGGGTTAGGGTTAGGGTTATGGTTAGGGGTTAGGGTTAGGGTTAGGTTAGGTTTAGAGTTAGGGTTAGGGTTAGGGTTATAGGTAGTTTAGGGTTAGTGTTAGGGTTAGGGTTAGGGTTGGTGTTAGGGTTAGGTTTAGGTTAGGGTTGGGGTTAGGGTTAGGGTTAGGGTTAGGGTTAGGTTTAGGTTAGGGTTGGTGTTAGGTTTAGGGTTAGGGTTAGTGTTAGGGTTAGGGTTAGGGATTAGGGTAAAGGTTAGTGTTAGGGTTAGGGTTAGGGTTAGGGTTAGGTTAGGGTTAGGGATTAGAATTAGGGATTAGGGTTAGGGTTAGTGTTAGGGTTAGGGTTAGGGTTAGGTTTAGTGTTAGGGTTAGTGTTAGGGTTAGGTTAGGGTTAGTGTTAGGGTTAGGGTTAGGGTTGGTGTTAGGGTTAGGGTTAGGTTAGGGTTTAGGGTTAGGGTTAGTGTTAGGGTTAGGGTTAGGGGTTAGGGTTAGGGTTAGGGTTGAGGTTGGTGTTAGGGTTAGGGCTAGGTTTAGGGTTAGGGTTAGGGTTAGGGTGATGTTGGTGTTAGGGTTAGGGTTAGGGTTGGTGTTAGGTTTAGGTTTAGGTTTAGGGTTAGGGTTAGGGGTTAGGTTAGGGTTAGTGTTAGGCTTAGGGTTAGGGTTGGTGTTAGGGTTAGGGTTAGGGTTAGGGTTATGGTTAGGTTTAGGGTTAGAATTAGGGTTAGTGTTAGGGTTAGGGTTAGGTTTAGGGTTAGGTTAGGGTTAGGGTTAGGGTTAGGGGTTAGGCTTAGGGTTAGGGTTAGGGTTGGTGTTAGGATTAGGGGTTAGGTTAGGGTTAGGGTTGGTGTTAGGATTAGGGTTATGTTAGGGTTAGGGTTAGGGTTAGGGTTAGGGTTAGGTTTAGGTTTAGAATTAGGGTTAGGGTTAGGGTTAGGGTTAGGGTTAGGTTAGGGTTAGGTTTGGGTTAGGGGTTAGGCTTAGGGTTAGGGTTAGGGTTGGTGTTAGGGTTAGGGTTAGGTTAGGGTTAGGGTTAGGGTTAGGGTTACGGTTAGGGTTAGGGTTGGTGTTCGGGTTAGGGTTAGGGTTAGTGTTAGGGTTAGGGTTAGAATTAGGGTTAGTGTTAGAATTAGGGTTAGGGTTAGGGTTATGGTTAAAGTTGGTCTTAGAGTTAGGGTTAGTTTAGGGTTAGGGTTAGGGTAGGGTTAGGGTTAGGGGTTAGGGTTAGGGTTGAGGTTGGTGTTAGGGTTAGGGTTAGGGTTGGTGTTAGGTTTAGGGTTAGGGTTAGGGTTAGGCTTAGGGGTTAGGTTAGGGTTAGTGTTACGGTTAGGGTTAGGGTTGGTGTTAGGGTTAGGGTTAGGGTTATGGTTAGGGATAGGGTTAGGGTTGGTGTTAGGTTTAGGGTTAGGGTTAGGGTTAGGGTTAGGGATTAGGTTAGGGTTAGGGTTAGGGTTAGGGTTGAGGTTGGTGTTAGGGTTAGGGTTAGGGTTGGTGTTAGGTTTAGGGTTAGGATTAGGGTTAGGCTTAGGGGTTAGGTTAGGGTGAGTGTTAGGGTTAGGGTTAGGGTTGGTGTTAGGGTTAGGTTAGGGTTAGGGTTAGGGTTTAGGTTATTGTTATGGTTAGGGTTAGGGTTAGAATTAGGGTTAGGGTTAGGGTTAGGGTTAGGGTTGGTGTTAGGTTTAGGGTTAGGGTTAGTGTTAGGGTTAGGGTTAGGGTTGGTGTTAGGGTTAGGGTTGGGGTTAGGGTTATGGTTAGGGGTAGGGTTAGAATTAGGGTTAGGGTTAGGGTTAGGGTTAGGGTTAGGGTTAGGGTTAGGGGTTAGGGTTAGGGTTAGGGTTAGGGTTAGGGTTAGGGTTAGGTTAGGGTTAGGGTTAGGGTTAGTGTTAGGGTTAGGTTAGGGTTAGTGTTAGGGTTAGGGTTAGGGTTGGTGTTAGGGTTAGGGTTAGGTTAGGGTTAGGGTTAGAGTTAGGGTTAGGGTTAGGGTTAGGGGTTAGGGTTAGGATTAGTTTAGGGTTAGGGTTAGGGTTAGGCTTATGGTTAGGGGTTAGGGGTTAGGGTTAGGTTAGGTTTAGGGTTAGGGTTAGGGTTAGGGTTAGGGGTTAGGTTAGGGTTAGTGTTAGGGTTAGGGTTAGGGTTGGTGTTAGGGTTAGGTTTAGGTTAGGGTTGGGGTTAGGGTTAGGGTTAGGGTTAGGGTTAGGGTTAGGGTTAGGGTTACGGTTGGTGTTAGGTTTAGGGTTAGGGTTAGTGTTAGGGTTAGGGTTAGGGATTAGGGTAAAGGTTAGTGTTAGGGTTAGGGTTAGGGTTAGGGTTAGGTTAGGGTTAGGGTTAGGGTTAGGTTTGTGTTAGGGTTAGTGTTAGGGTTAGGTTAGGGTTTAGTGTTAGGGTTAGG
>NW_027669047.1:12500-15000 GCF_964194185.1 Rhinolophus hipposideros
TAGGGTTAGGGTTAGGGTTAGGGGTTAGGCTTAGGGTTAGGGTTAGGGTTGGTGTTAGGATTAGGGTTAGGTTAGGGTTAGGGTTGGTGTTAGGATTAGGGTTATGTTAGGGTTAGGGTTAGGGTTAGGGTTAGGGTTAGGGTTAGGTTTAGGCTTAGAATTAGGGTTAGGGTTAGGGTTAGGGTTAGGTTAGGGTTAGGGTTTGGGTTACGGGTTAAGCTTAGGGTTAGGGTTAGGGTTGGTGTTAGGGTTAGGGTTAGGTTAGGGTTAGGGTTAGGGTTAGGGTTACGGTTAGGGTTAGGGTTGGTGTTCGGGTTAGGGTTAGGGTTAGTGTTAGGGTTAGGGTTAGAATTAGGGTTAGTGTTAGAATTAGGGTTAGGGTTAGGGTTATGGTTAAAGTTGGTCTTAGAGTTAGGGTTAGTTTAGGGTTAGGGTTAGGGTAGGGTTAGGGTTAGGTGTTAGGGTTAGGGTTGAGGTTGGTGTTAGGGTTAGGGTTAGGGTTGGTGTTAGGTTTAGGGTTAGGGTTAGGGTTAGGCTTAGGGGTTAGGTTAGGGTTAGTGTTACGGTTAGGGTTAGGGTTGGTGTTAGGGTTAGGGTTAGGGTTATGGTTAGGGATAGGGTTAGGGTTGGTGTTAGGTTTAGGGTTAGGGTTAGGGTTAGGGTTAGGGATTAGGTTAGGGTTAGGGTTAGGGTTAGGGTTGAGGTTGGTGTTAGGGTTAGGGTTAGGGTTGGTGTTAGGTTTAGGGTTAGGATTAGGGTTAGGCTTAGGGGTTAGGTTAGGGTGAGTGTTAGGGTTAGGGTTAGGGTTGGTGTTAGGGTTAGGGTTAGGGTTAGGGTTAGGTTAGGGTTATTGTTATGGTTAGGGTTAGGGTTAGAATTAGGGTTAGGGTTAGGGTTAGGGTTAGGGTTGGTGTTAGGTTTAGGGTTAGGGTTAGGGTTAGGGTTAGGATTAGGGGTTAGGTTAGGGTTAGTGTTAGGGTTAGGGTTAGGGTTGGTGTTAGGGTTAGGGTTGGGGTTAGGGTTATGGTTAGGGGGTGGTTAGAATTAGGGTTAGGGTTAGGGTTAGGGTTAGGGTTAGGGTTAGGGTTAGGGTTAGGGTTAGGGGTTAGGGTTAGGGTTAGGGTTAGGGTTAGGGTTAGGGTTAGGTTAGGGTAGGGTTAGGGTTAGTGTTAGGGTTAGGTTAGGGTTAGTGTTAGGGTTAGGGTTAGGGTTGGTGTTAGGGTTAGGGTTAGGTTAGGGTTAGGGTTAGAGTTAGGGTTAGGGTTAGGGTTAGGGGTTAGGGTTAGGATTAGTTTAGGGTTAGGGTTAGGGTTAGGGTTATGGTTAGGGGTTAGGGTTAGGGTTAGGTTAGGTTTAGGGTTAGGGTTAGGGTTAGGGTTAGGGGTTAGGTTAGGGTTAGTGTTAGGGTTAGGGTTAGGGTTGGTGTTAGGGTTAGGTTTAGGTTAGGGTTGGGGTTAGGGTTAGGGTTAGGGTTAGGGTTAGGGTTAGGGTTAGGGTTAGGGTTAGGGTTACGGTTGGTGTTAGGTTTAGGGTTAGGGTTAGTGTTAGGGTTAGGGTTAGGGATTAGGGTAAAGGTTAGTGTTAGGGTTAGGGTTAGGGTTAGGGTTAGGTTAGGGTTAGGGATTAGAATTAGGGATTAGGGTTAGGGTTAGTGTTAGGGTTAGGGTTAGGGTTAGGTTTGTGTTAGGGTTAGTGTTAGGGTTAGGTTAGGGTTAGTGTTATGGTTAGGGTTAGGGTTGGTGTTAGGGTTAGGGTTAGGTTAGGGTTAGGGTTAGGGTTAGTGTTAGGGTTAGGGTTAGGGGTTAGGGTTAGGGTTAGGGTTGAGGTTGGTGTTAGGGTTAGGGTTAGGTTTAGGGTTAGGGTTAGGGTTAGGGTGATGTTGGTGTTAGGGTTAGGGTTAGGGTTGGTGTTAGGTTTAGGTTTAGGGTTAGGGTTAGGGTTAGGGGTTAGGTTAGGTTTAGTGTTAGGCTTAGGGTTAGGGTTGGTGTTAGGGTTAGGGTTAGGGTTAGGGTTATGGTTAGGGTTAGGGTTAGAATTAGGGTTAGTGTTAGGGTTAGGGTTAGGTTTAGGGTTAGGTTAGGGTTAGGGTTAGGGTTAGGGTTAGGCTTAGGCTTAGGGTTAGGGTTGGTGTTAGGATTAGGGTTAGGTTAGGGTTAGGGTTGGTGTTAGGATTAGAGTTATGTTAGGGTAAGGGTTAGGGTTAGGTTTAGGTTTAGAATTAGGGTTAGGGTTAGGGTTAGGGTTAGGGTTAGGTTAGGGTTAGGGTTAGGGTTAGGGGTTAGGCTTAGGGTTAGGGTTAGGGTTGGTGTTAGGGTTAGGGTTAGGTTAGGGTTAGGGTTAGGGTTACGGTTAGGGTTAGGGTTGGTGTTCGGGTTAGGGTTAGGGTTAGTGTTAGGGTTAGGGTTAGAATTAGGGTTAGTGTTAGAATTAGGGTTAGGGTTAGGGTTATGGTTAAAGTTGGTCTTAGAGTTAGGGTTAGTTTAGGGTTAGGGTTAGGGTA
>NW_027669047.1:20000-23770 GCF_964194185.1 Rhinolophus hipposideros
TTAGGGTTAGGGTTAGGGTTAGGGTTAGGGTTACGGTTGGTGTTAGGTTTAGGGTTAGGGTTAGTGTTAGGGTTAGGGTTAGGGATTAGGGTAAAGGTTAGTGTTAGGGTTAGGGTTAGGTTTAGGGTTAGGTTAGGGTTAGGGATTAGAATTAGGGATTAGGGTTAGGGTTAGTGTTAGGGTTAGGGTTAGGGTTAGGTTTGTGTTAGGGTTAGTGTTAGGGTTAGGTTAGGGTTAGTGTTAGGGTTAGGGTTAGGGGTTAGGGTTAGGGTTAGGGTTGAGGTTGGTGTTAGGTTTAGGTTAGGTTTAGAATTAGGGTTAGGGTTAGGGTGATGTTGGTGTTAGGGTTAGGTTTAGGGTTGGTGTTAGGTTTAGGTTTAGGGTTAGGGTTAGGGTTAGGGGTTAGGTTAGGTTTAGTGTTAGGCTTAGGGTTAGGGTTGGTGTTAGGGTTAGGGTTAGGGTTATGGTTAGGGTTAGGGTTAGAATTAGGGTTAGTGTTAGGGTTAGGGTTAGGTTTAGGGTTAGGTTAGGGTTAGGGTTAGGGTTAGGGGTTAGGCTTAGGGTTAGGGTTAGGGTTGGTGTTAGGATTAGGGTTAGGTTAGGGTTACGGTTGGTGTTAGGATTAGGGTTATGTTAGGGTTAGGGTTAGGGTTAGGGTTAGGTTTAGGTTTAGAATTAGGGTTAGGGTTAGGGTTAGGGTGAGGGTTAGGGTTAGGGTTAGGTTAGGGTTAGGGTTAGGGTTAGGGGTTAGGCTTCGGGTTAGAGTTAGGGTTGGTGTTAGGGTTAGGGTTAGGTTAGGGTTAGGGTTAGGGTTAGGGTTACGGTTAGGGTTAGGGTTGGCGTTCGGGTTAGGGTTAAGGTTAGTGTTAGGGTTAGGGTTAGAATTAGGGTTAGTGTTAGAATTAGGGTTAGGGTTAGGGTTATGGTTAAAGTTGGTCTTAGAGTTAGGGTTAGTTTAGGGTTAGGGTTAGGGTAGCGTTAGGGTTAGGGGTTAGGGTTAGGGTTAAGGTTGGTGTTAGGGTTAGGGTTAGGGTTGGTGTTAGGTTTAGGGTTAGGGTTAGGGTTAGGCTTAGGGCTTAGGTTAGGGTTAGTGTTACGGTTAGGGTTAGGGTTGGTGTTAGGGTTAGGGTTAGGGTTATGGTTAGGGATAGGGTTAGGGTAGGTGTTAGGTTTAGGGTTAGAGTTAGGGTTAGGGTTAGGGATTAGGTTAGGGTTAGGGTTAGGGATTAGGTTAGGTTTAGTGTTAGGGTTAGGGTTAGGGTTGGTGTTAGGTTTAGGGTTAGGGTTATGGTTAGGGTTAGGGTTAAAATTAGGGTTAGGTTTAGGGTTAGGGATAGGGTTAGGGTTAGGGTTAGGTTAGGGTTAGTGTTAGGGTTAGGGTTAGGGTTGGTGTTAGGGTTAGGGTTAGGGTTAGGGTTATGGTTCGGGTTAGGGTTAGGGTTAGAATTAGGGTTAGGGTTAGGGTTGGTGTTAGGTTTAGGGTTAGTGTTAGAGTTAGGGTTAGGGTAGGGATGAGGTTAGGGTTAGGGTTAGGGTTAGGGTTGAGGTTGGTGTTAGGGTTAGGTTTAGGGTTGTTTTTAGGTTTAGGGTTAGGGTTAGGGTTAGGCTTAGGGGTTAGGTTAGGGTTAGGGTTAGGGTTAGGGTTAGGGTTGGTGTTAGGTTTAGGGATAGGGTTAGGGTTAGGGTTAGGGTTCGGGTTAGGGTTAGAATTAGGGTTAGGGTTAGGGTTAGGGTTGGTGTTAGGTTTAGGGTTAGGGTTAGGGTTAGGGTTATGGGTTAGGTTAGGGTTAGTGTTAGGGTTAGGGTTAGGGTTGGTGTTAGGGTTAGGGTTGGAGTTAGGGTTATGGTTAGGGTTAGGGTTAGAATTAGGGTTAGGGTTAAAATTAGGTTTATGTTAGGGTTAGGGTTAGGGTTAGGGTTAGGGTTAGAGGTTAGGCTTAGGGTTAGGGTTAAGGTTGGTGTTAGGTTTATGGTTAGGATTAGGGTTAGGGTTGGTGTTAGGTTTAGGGTTAGGGTTAGGGGTTAGGTTAGGTTTAGTGTTAGGGTTAGGGTTAGGGTTTGGTTAGGGTTAGAGTCAGGGTTAGTGTTAGAATTAGGGTTAGGGTTAGGGTTAGGGTTAGGGTTGGTGTTAGAGTTAGGGTTAGGTTAGGGTTAGGGTTAGGGTTAGGGTTAGGGTTAGGGTTAGGGTTAGGGGTTAGGGTTAGGGTTAAGGTTGAGGTTGGTGTTAGGGTTAGGGTTAGGGTTAGGGTTAGGGTTAGGGTTAGGGTTAGGTTAGGGTTAGGGTTAGGGTTAGTGTTAGGGTTAGGTTAGGGTTAGTGTTAGGGTTAGGGTTAGGGTTGGTGTTAGGGTTAGGGTTAGGTTAGGGTAGGGTTAGAGTTAGGGTTAGGGTTAGGGTTAGGGGTTAGGGTTAGGGTTAGTTTAGGGTTAGGGTTAGGGTTAGGGTTATGGTTAGGGGTTAGGGTTAGGGTTAGGTTAGGTTTAGGGTTAGGGTTAGGGTTAGGGTTAGGGGTTAGTTTAGGGTTAGTGTTAGGGTTAGGGTTAGGGTTGGTGTTAGGGTTAGGTTTAGGTTAGGGTTGGGGTTAGGGTTAGTGTTAGGGATTAGGGTAAAGGTTAGTGTTAGGGTTAGGGTTAGGGTTAGGGTTAGGTTAGGGTTAGGGATTAGAATTAGGGATTAGGGTTAGGGTTAGTGTTAGGGTTAGGGTTAGGGTTAGGTTTAGTGTTAGGGTTAGTGTTAGGGTTAGGTTAGGGTTAGTGTTAGGGTTAGGGTTAGGGTTGGTGTTAGGGTTAAGGTTAGGTTAGGGTTAGGGTTAGGGTTAGTGTTAGGGTTAGGGTTAGGGGTTAGGGTTAGGGTTAGGGTTGAGGTTGGTGTTAGGGTTAGGGTTAGGTTTAGGGTTAGGGTTAGGGTTAGGGTGATGTTGGTGTTAGGGTTAGGGTTAGGGTTGGTGTTAGGTTTAGGTTTAGGGTTAGGGTTAGGGTTAGGGGTTAGGTTAGGGTTAGTGTTAGGCTTAGGGTTAGGGTTGGTGTTAGGGTTAGGGTTAGGGTTAGGGTTATGGTTAGGTTTAGGGTTAGAATTAGGGTTAGTGTTAGGGTTAGGGTTAGGTTTAGGGTTAGGTTAGGGTTAGGGTTAGGGTTAGGGGTTAGGCTTAGGGTTAGGGTTAGGGTTGGTGTTAGGATTAGGGTTAGGTTAGGGTTAGGGTTGGTGTTAGGATTAGGGTTATGTTAGGGTTAGGGTTAGGGTTAGGGTTAGGGTTAGGGTTAGGTTTAGGTTTAGAATTAGGGTTAGGGTTAGGGTTAGGGTTAGGGTTAGGTTAGGGTTAGGGTTTGGGTTAGGGGTTAAGCTTAGGGTTAGGGTTAGGGTTGGTGTTAGGGTTAGGGTTAGGTTAGGGTTAGGGTTAGGGTTAGGGTTACGGTTAGGGTTAGGGTTGGTGTTCGGGTTAGGGTTAGGGTTAGTGTTAGGGTTAGGGTTAGAATTAGGGTTAGTGTTAGAATTAGGGTTAGGGTTAGGGTTATGGTTAAAGTTGGTCTTAGAGTTAGGGTTAGTTTAGGGTTAGGGTTAGGGTAGGGTTAGGGTTAGGGGTTAGGGTTAGGGTTGAGGTTGGTGTTAGGGTTAGGGTTAGGGTTGGTGTTAGGTTTAGGGTTAGGGTTAGGGTTAGGCTTAGGGGTTAGGTTAGGGTTAGTGTTACGGTTAGGGTTAGGGTTGGTGTTAGGGTTAGGGTTAGGGTTATGGTTAGGGATAGGGTTAGGGTTGGTGTTAGGTTTAGGGTTAGGGT
>NW_027669046.1:5000-7500 GCF_964194185.1 Rhinolophus hipposideros
CACCTTGCCCTACCGTTAGTCAGAGCACTAACCCTTGTCCTACGAAATCACCCTGTACCCACCCTTAGCCACACCCTAATCCAGCCCTACATCCGTTCCGAGTCCTAGGACTACCCGGAGCCCTTCCGTGACACCTACCCCTAGCCCTCGGCCATCCCCTACCACTACCACTAGTCCTAGGCCTAACATGAGCCCTAACCCTAACACTGCCCATGGGCCTCTGCCAACCACTAGCCCTTCACCTAACCCTACCCCGAGCACTACGCCTCGCCCTAGGCTTACGCCTAACACTACCTCTGGTCCTACTCCTACCCCTGGTCCTGCAGCTACCCCTACCCATAGGCCCAACTCCATCCCTACCCCTAGCCACAGCTCCCACTCCTGGCCCTAGGCCTACTCCGAGGTTTACCTCGACACCCACCCCTTGCCCTATGCCTACCCCAGCGCTACGCCTACTACTCCCACTAGCCCTAGCTCGGGCTCTAGACCAACGCGCATGGCTCCTTCTAGTTCAAGGCCTACAACTTGCCCGTCGCTTACCAGTACACCTTGCCCTTATTTGGGTTAGGGTTAGGGTTAGGGTTAGGGTTGGTGTTAGGGTTAGGGTTAGGTTAGGGTTAGGGTTAGGGTTAGGGTTAGGGTTAGGGTTAGGGTTAGGGTTGGTGTTAGGGTTAGGGTTAAGGTTAGGGTTAGGGTTGGTGTTAGGGTTAGGGTTAGGTTAGGGTTAGGGTTAGGGTTAGGGTTAGGGTTAGAGGTTAGGGTTAGGGTTAGGGTTGAGGTTGGTGTTAGGGTTAGGGTTAGGGTTAGGGTTAGGGTTAGGGTTGAGGTTGGTGTTAGGGTTAGAGTTAGGGTTGGTGTTAGGTTTAGGGTTAGGGTTAGGGTTAGGGTTAGGGGTTAGGTTAGGGTTAGTTTTAGGGTTAGGGTTAGGGTTGGTGTTAGGGTTAGGGTTAGGGTTAGGGTTATGGTTAGGGTTAGGGTTAGAATTAGTGTTAGGGTTAGTGTTAGGGTTAGTGTTAGGGTTAGGGTTAGGTTAGGGTTAGGATTAGGGTTAGGGGTTAGGCTTAGGGTTAGGGTTAGGGTTGGTGATAGGGTTAGGGTTAGGGTTAGGGTTAGGGTTAGGGTTAGGGTTAGGTTTAGGGTTGGTGTTAGGGTTAGGGTTAGGGTTAGGGTTAGGGTTAGGGTTAGGGTTAGGGGTTAAGGTTAGGGTAGGGTTAGGGTTAGGGTTAGGGTTAAAGTTAGGGTTAGGGTTAGGGTTTGGGTTAGGGTTAGGGTTAGGGTTAAAGTTAGGGTTAGGGTTAGGGTTTGGGTTAGGGTTTGGGTTAGGGTTAGGGTTAGGGTTGGTGTTAGTTTTAGGGTTAGGGTTAGGGTAAGGGTTAGGGGTTAGGTTAGGGTTAGTGTTAGGGTTAGGGTTAGGGTTGGTGTTAGGGTTAGGGTTATGGTTAGGGTTAGGTTTAGAATTAGGGTTAGGGTTAGGTTTAGGGTTAGGGTTAGGGTTAGGGTTAGGTTAGGGTTAGGGTTAGGGTTAGGGGTTAGGCTTAGGGTTAGGGTTAGGGTTGGTGTTAGGGTTAGGGTTAGGTTAGGGTTAGGGTTAGGGTTAGGGTTAGGGTTAGGGTTAGGGTTGGTGTTAGGGTTAGGGTTAGGTTAGGTTAGGGGTAGGGTTAGGGTTAGGGTTAGGGGTTAGGGTTAGGGTTAGGTTAGGGTTGGTGTTAAGGTTAGGGTTAGGGTTAGGGTTGGTGTTAGGTTTAAGGTTAGGGTTAGTGTTAGGGTTAGGGTTAGGGGTTAGTTTAGGGTTAGTGTTAGGGTTACGGTTAGGGTTGGTGTTAGGTTTAGGTTTAGGGTTAGGGTTAGGGTTAGTGTTGGTGTTAGGTTTAGGGTTAGGGTTAAGGTTAGTGTTAGGGTTAAGGTTTAGGGTTACGGTTAGGGTTAGGGTTAGGGTTAGGGTTAGGGTTATGGTTAGGTTTAGGGTTAGGTTTAGGGTTAGGTTACCCCGAGCACTAACTCTCGCCCTAGGCCAACGCCTAGCACTACTTCTGGTCCTACCCCTAACCCTGGCCCTACAGCTCCCCCTAACCATAGGCCCACCCCCATCACTACCCCTAGCCACAGCTCCCACTCCTGGTTTTAGGCCTACTCCGAGGTTTACACCAAAACCCACCCCTTGCCGTTTGCCTACCCCAGCTCTACGCTTACCGCTCCCACTAGCCCTACCTCGGGCCCTAGACCAACGCCCAGTGCTCACTCTAGTCCGAGGCCTAGCACTTGCCCGTCGCCGACCAGTACACCTTGCCCTACCGTTAGTCAGAGCACTAACCCTTGTCCTACGAAATCACACTGGACCCACCCTTAGCCACACCCTAATCCAGCCCTACATCCGTTCCGAGTCCTAGGACTACCCGGAGCCCTTCCGTGACACCTACCCCTAGCACTCGGCCATCCCCTACCACTACCACTAGTCCTAGGCCTAACATGAGCCCTAACCCTAACACTGCCCATGGGCCTC
>NW_027669046.1:12500-15000 GCF_964194185.1 Rhinolophus hipposideros
GTTAGGGTTAGGGTTAAGGTTAGGGTTAGGGGTTAGGGTTAGCGTTAAGGTTAGGGTTGGTGTTAAGGTTAGGGTTAGGGTTAGGGTTAGGGTTGGTGTTAGGTTTAAGGTTAGGGTTAGGGTTAGGGTTAGGGTTAGATTTAGGGTTAGGGTTAGGGTTAGGGTTGGTGTTAGGTTTAGGGTTAGGGTTAGGGTTAAAGTTGGTGTTAGGTTTAGGGATAGGGTTAGGGTTACGGTTAGGGTTAGGGGTTAGGTTAGGGTTAGTTTTGGGGTTAGGGTTAGGGTTGGTGTTAGGGTTAGGGTTAAGGTTAGGGTTAGGGTTAGGGTTAGATTTAGGGTTAGGGTTAGGGTTAGGGTTAGGGTTGGTGTTAGGTTTAGGGTTAGGGTTAGGGTTAAGTTAGGGGTAGGGGTTAGGTTAGGGTTAGTGTTAGGGTTAGGGTTAGGGTGGGTGTTAGGTTTAGGGTTAGCGTTAGGGTTAGGGTTATGGTTAGGGTTAGGGTTAGAATTAGGGTTAGGGTTAGGGTTAGGGTTGGTGTTAGGTTTAAGGTTAGGGTTAGTGTTAGGGTTAGGGTTAGGGGTTAGTTTAGGTTTAGTGTTAGGGTTACGGTTAGGGTTGGTGTTAGGTTTAGGTTTAGGGTTAGGGTTACGGTTAGGGTTGGTGTTAGGTTTAGGGTTAGGGTTAGGGTTAGTGTTAAAGTTAAGAGTTAGGGTTAGGGTTAGGGTTAGGGTTAGGGTTAGGGTTATGGTTAGGTTTAGGGTTAGGTTTAGGGTTAGGTTACCCCGAGCACTACCTCTCGCCCTAGGCCTACGCCTAGCACTACCTCTGGTCCTACTCCTACCCCTGGCCCTACAGCTCCCCCTAACCATAGGCCCACCCCCATCTCTACCCCTAGCCACAGCTCCCACTCCTGGTTTTAGGCCTACTCCGAGGTTTACACCGAAACCCACCCCTTGCCGTTTGCCTACCCCAGCGCTACGCTTACCGCTCCCACTAGCCCTACCTCGGGCCCTAGACCAACGCCCAGTGCTCACTCTAGTCCGAGGCCTAGCACTTGCCCGTCGCCGACCAGTACACCTTGCCCTACCGTTAGTCAGAGCACTAACCCTTGTCCTACGAAATCACCCTGTACCCACCCTTAGCCACACCCTAATCCAGCCCTACATCCGTTCCGAGTCCTAGGACTACCCGGAGCCCTTCCGTGACACCTACCCCTAGCCCTCGGCCATCCCCTACCACTACCACTAGTCCTAGGCCTAACATGAGCCCTAACCCTAACACTGCCCATGGGCCTCTGCCAACCACTAGCCCTTCACCTAACCCTACCCCGAGCACTACGCCTCGCCCTAGGCTTACGCCTAACACTACCTCTGGTCCTACTCCTACCCCTGGTCCTGCAGCTACCCCTACCCATAGGCCCAACTCCATCCCTACCCCTAGCCACAGCTCCCACTCCTGGCCCTAGGCCTACTCCGAGGTTTACCTCGACACCCACCCCTTGCCCTATGCCTACCCCAGCGCTACGCCTACTACTCCCACTAGCCCTAGCTCGGGCTCTAGACCAACGCGCATGGCTCCTTCTAGTTCAAGGCCTACAACTTGCCCGTCGCTTACCAGTACACCTTGCCCTTATTTGGGTTAGGGTTAGGGTTAGGGTTAGGGTTGGTGTTAGGGTTAGGGTTAGGTTAGGGTTAGGGTTAGGGTTAGGGTTAGGGTTAGGGTTAGGGTTAGGGTTAGGGTTGGTGTTAGGGTTAGGGTTAAGGTTAGGGTTAGGGTTGGTGTTAGGGTTAGGGTTAGGTTAGGGTTAGGGTTAGGGTTAGGGTTAGGGTTAGAGGTTAGGGTTAGGGTTAGGGTTGAGGTTGGTGTTAGGGTTAGGGTTAGGGTTAGGGTTAGGGTTAGGGTTGAGGTTGGTGTTAGGGTTAGAGTTAGGGTTGGTGTTAGGTTTAGGGTTAGGGTTAGGGTTAGGGTTAGGGGTTAGGTTAGGGTTAGTTTTAGGGTTAGGGTTAGGGTTGGTGTTAGGGTTAGGGTTAGGGTTAGGGTTATGGTTAGGGTTAGGGTTAGAATTAGTGTTAGGGTTAGTGTTAGGGTTAGTGTTAGGGTTAGGGTTAGGTTAGGGTTAGGATTAGGGTTAGGGGTTAGGCTTAGGGTTAGGGTTAGGGTTGGTGATAGGGTTAGGGTTAGGGTTAGGGTTAGGGTTAGGGTTAGGTTTAGGGTTGGTGTTAGGGTTAGGGTTAGGGTTAGGGTTAGGGTTAGGGTTAGGGTTAGGGGTTAAGGTTAGGGTAGGGTTAGGGTTAGGGTTAGGGTTAAAGTTAGGGTTAGGGTTATGGTTTGGGTTAGGGTTAGGGTTAGGGTTAAAGTTAGGGTTAGGGTTAGGGTTTGGGTTAGGGTTTGGGTTAGGGTTAGGGTTAGGGTTGGTGTTAGTTTTAGGGTTAGGGTTAGGGTAAGGGTTAGGGGTTAGGTTAGGGTTAGTGTTAGGGTTAGGGTTAGGGTTAGGTTAGGGTT
>NW_027669046.1:17500-25000 GCF_964194185.1 Rhinolophus hipposideros
GTTAGGGTTGGTGTTAGGGTTAGGGTTGGGGTTAGGGTTATGGTTAGGGTTAGGGTTAGAATTAGGGTTAGGGTTAGGGTAGGGTTAGGGTTGGTGTTAGGGTTAGGGTTAGGTTAGGGTTAGGGTTAAGGTTAGGGTTAGGGGTTAGGGTTAGCGTTAAGGTTAGGGTTGGTGTTAAGGTTAGGGTTAGGGTTAGGGTTAGGGTTGGTGTTAGGTTTAAGGTTAGGGTTAGGGTTAGGGTTAGGGTTAGATTTAGGGTTAGGGTTAGGGTTAGGGTTGGTGTTAGGTTTAGGGTTAGGGTTAGGGTTAAAGTTGGTGTTAGGTTTAGGGATAGGGTTAGGGTTACGGTTAGGGTTAGGGGTTAGGTTAGGGTTAGTTTTGGGGTTAGGGTTAGGGTTGGTGTTAGGGTTAGGGTTAAGGTTAGGGTTAGGGTTAGGGTTAGATTTAGGGTTAGGGTTAGGGTTAGGGTTAGGGTTGGTGTTAGGTTTAGGGTTAGGGTTAGGGTTAAGTTAGGGGTAGGGGTTAGGTTAGGGTTAGTGTTAGGGTTAGGGTTAGGGTGGGTGTTAGGTTTAGGGTTAGCGTTAGGGTTAGGGTTATGGTTAGGGTTAGGGTTAGAATTAGGGTTAGGGTTAGGGTTAGGGTTGGTGTTAGGTTTAAGGTTAGGGTTAGTGTTAGGGTTAGGGTTAGGGGTTAGTTTAGGTTTAGTGTTAGGGTTACGGTTAGGGTTGGTGTTAGGTTTAGGTTTAGGGTTAGGGTTACGGTTAGGGTTGGTGTTAGGTTTAGGGTTAGGGTTAGGGTTAGTGTTAAAGTTAAGAGTTAGGGTTAGGGTTAGGGTTAGGGTTAGGGTTAGGGTTATGGTTAGGTTTAGGGTTAGGTTTAGGGTTAGGTTACCCCGAGCACTACCTCTCGCCCTAGGCCTACGCCTAGCACTACCTCTGGTCCTACTCCTACCCCTGGCCCTACAGCTCCCCCTAACCATAGGCCCACCCCCATCTCTACCCCTAGCCACAGCTCCCACTCCTGGTTTTAGGCCTACTCCGAGGTTTACACCGAAACCCACCCCTTGCCGTTTGCCTACCCCAGCGCTACGCTTACCGCTCCCACTAGCCCTACCTCGGGCCCTAGACCAACGCCCAGTGCTCACTCTAGTCCGAGGCCTAGCACTTGCCCGTCGCCGACCAGTACACCTTGCCCTACCGTTAGTCAGAGCACTAACCCTTGTCCTACGAAATCACCCTGTACCCACCCTTAGCCACACCCTAATCCAGCCCTACATCCGTTCCGAGTCCTAGGACTACCCGGAGCCCTTCCGTGACACCTACCCCTAGCCCTCGGCCATCCCCTACCACTACCACTAGTCCTAGGCCTAACATGAGCCCTAACCCTAACACTGCCCATGGGCCTCTGCCAACCACTAGCCCTTCACCTAACCCTACCCCGAGCACTACGCCTCGCCCTAGGCTTACGCCTAACACTACCTCTGGTCCTACTCCTACCCCTGGTCCTGCAGCTACCCCTACCCATAGGCCCAACTCCATCCCTACCCCTAGCCACAGCTCCCACTCCTGGCCCTAGGCCTACTCCGAGGTTTACCTCGACACCCACCCCTTGCCCTATGCCTACCCCAGCGCTACGCCTACTACTCCCACTAGCCCTAGCTCGGGCTCTAGACCAACGCGCATGGCTCCTTCTAGTTCAAGGCCTACAACTTGCCCGTCGCTTACCAGTACACCTTGCCCTTATTTGGGTTAGGGTTAGGGTTAGGGTTAGGGTTGGTGTTAGGGTTAGGGTTAGGTTAGGGTTAGGGTTAGGGTTAGGGTTAGGGTTAGGGTTAGGGTTAGGGTTAGGGTTGGTGTTAGGGTTAGGGTTAAGGTTAGGGTTAGGGTTGGTGTTAGGGTTAGGGTTAGGTTAGGGTTAGGGTTAGGGTTAGGGTTAGGGTTAGAGGTTAGGGTTAGGGTTAGGGTTGAGGTTGGTGTTAGGGTTAGGGTTAGGGTTAGGGTTAGGGTTAGGGTTGAGGTTGGTGTTAGGGTTAGAGTTAGGGTTGGTGTTAGGTTTAGGGTTAGGGTTAGGGTTAGGGTTAGGGGTTAGGTTAGGGTTAGTTTTAGGGTTAGGGTTAGGGTTGGTGTTAGGGTTAGGGTTAGGGTTAGGGTTATGGTTAGGGTTAGGGTTAGAATTAGTGTTAGGGTTAGTGTTAGGGTTAGTGTTAGGGTTAGGGTTAGGTTAGGGTTAGGATTAGGGTTAGGGGTTAGGCTTAGGGTTAGGGTTAGGGTTGGTGATAGGGTTAGGGTTAGGGTTAGGGTTAGGGTTAGGGTTAGGTTTAGGGTTGGTGTTAGGGTTAGGGTTAGGGTTAGGGTTAGGGTTAGGGTTAGGGTTAGGGGTTAAGGTTAGGGTAGGGTTAGGGTTAGGGTTAGGGTTAAAGTTAGGGTTAGGGTTATGGTTTGGGTTAGGGTTAGGGTTAGGGTTAAAGTTAGGGTTAGGGTTAGGGTTTGGGTTAGGGTTTGGGTTAGGGTTAGGGTTAGGGTTGGTGTTAGTTTTAGGGTTAGGGTTAGGGTAAGGGTTAGGGGTTAGGTTAGGGTTAGTGTTAGGGTTAGGGTTAGGGTTAGGTTAGGGTTAGGGTTAGGGTTAGGGGTTAGGCTTAGGGTTAGGGTTAGGGTTGGTGTTAGGGTTAGGGTTAGGTTAGGGTTAGGGTTAGGGTTAGGGTTAGGGTTAGGGTTAGGGTTGGTGTTAGGGTTAGGGTTAGGTTAGGTTAGGGGTAGGGTTAGGGTTAGGGTTAGGGGTTAGGGTTAGGGTTAGGTTAGGGTTGGTGTTAAGGTTAGGGTTAGGGTTAGGGTTGGTGTTAGGTTTAAGGTTAGGGTTAGTGTTAGGGTTAGGGTTAGGGGTTAGTTTAGGGTTAGTGTTAGGGTTACGGTTAGGGTTGGTGTTAGGTTTAGGTTTAGGGTTAGGGTTAGGGTTAGTGTTGGTGTTAGGTTTAGGGTTAGGGTTAAGGTTAGTGTTAGGGTTAAGGTTTAGGGTTACGGTTAGGGTTAGGGTTAGGGTTAGGGTTAGGGTTATGGTTAGGTTTAGGGTTAGGTTTAGGGTTAGGTTACCCCGAGCACTAACTCTCGCCCTAGGCCAACGCCTAGCACTACTTCTGGTCCTACCCCTAACCCTGGCCCTACAGCTCCCCCTAACCATAGGCCCACCCCCATCACTACCCCTAGCCACAGCTCCCACTCCTGGTTTTAGGCCTACTCCGAGGTTTACACCAAAACCCACCCCTTGCCGTTTGCCTACCCCAGCTCTACGCTTACCGCTCCCACTAGCCCTACCTCGGGCCCTAGACCAACGCCCAGTGCTCACTCTAGTCCGAGGCCTAGCACTTGCCCGTCGCCGACCAGTACACCTTGCCCTACCGTTAGTCAGAGCACTAACCCTTGTCCTACGAAATCACACTGGACCCACCCTTAGCCACACCCTAATCCAGCCCTACATCCGTTCCGAGTCCTAGGACTACCCGGAGCCCTTCCGTGACACCTACCCCTAGCACTCGGCCATCCCCTACCACTACCACTAGTCCTAGGCCTAACATGAGCCCTAACCCTAACACTGCCCATGGGCCTCTGCCAACCACTAGCCCTTCACCTAACCTTACCTTTAGCACTACGCCTCGCCCTAGGCTTACGCCTAACACTACCTCTGGTCCTACTCCTACCCCTGGTCCTGCAGGAACCCCTACCCATAGGCCCAACTCCATTCCTACCCCTAGCCACAGCTCCCACACCTGGCCCTAGGCCTACTACGAGGTTTACCTCGACACCCACCCCTTGCCCTATGCCTACCCCAGCGCTACGCCTACTACTCCCACTAGCCCTAGCTCAAGCTCTAGACCAACGCGCATGGCTCCTTCTAGTCCGAGGCCTACAACTTGCCCGTCGCTTACCAGTACACCTTGCCCTTATTTGGGTTAGGGTTAGGGTTAGGGTTAGGGTTAGGGTTGGTGTTAGGGTTAGGGTTAGGTTAGGGTTAGGGTTAGGGTTAGGGTTAGGGTTGGTGTTAGGTTTAGGGTTAGGGTTAGTATTACGGTTAGGGTTAGAGTTAGGGTTAGGGTTAGAATTAGGGTTAGGGTTAGGGTTAGGGTTGGTGTTAGGGTTAGGGTTAGGTTAGGGTTCGGGTTAGGGTTAGGGTTAGGGGTTAGGGTTAGGGTTAGGGTTGAGGTTGGTGTTAGGGTTAGGGTTAGGGTTAGGGTTAGGGTTGAGGTTGGTGTTAGGGTTAGGGTTAGGGTTGGTGTTAGGTTTAGGGTTAGGGTTAGGGTTAGGGTTAGGGGTTAGGTTAGGGTTAGTGTTAGGGTTAGGGTTAGGGTTGGTGTTAGGGTTAGGGTTAGGGTTAGGGTTATGGTTAGGGTTAGGGTTAGAAATAGGGTTAGGGTTAGTGTTAGGGTTAGTGTTAGGGTTAGGGTTAGGTTAGGGTTAGGATTATGGTTAGGGGTTAGGCTTAGGGTTAGGGTTAGGGTTGGTGTTAGCGTTAGGGTTAGGTTAGGGTTAGGGTTAGGGTTGGGTTAGGGTTAGTGTTAGGTTTATGGTTGGTGTTAGGGTTAGGGTTAGGGTTAGGGTTAGGGTTAGGGTTAGGGTTAGGGGTTAGGTTTAGGGTTAGGGTTAGGGTTAGGGTTAGGGTTAGGTTACCCCGAGCACTAACTCTCGCCCTAGGCCTACGCCTAGCACTACCTCTGGTCCTACCCCTAACCTTGGCCCTACAGCTCCCCCTAACCATAGGCCCACCCCCATCACTACCCCTAGCCACAGCTCCCACTCCTGGTTTTAGGCCTACTCCGAGGTTTACACCGAAACCCACCCCTTGCCGTTTGCCTACCCCAGCGCTACGCTTACCGCTCCCACTAGCCCTACCTCGGGCCCTAGACCAACGCCCAGTGCTCACTCTAGTCCGAGGCCTAGCACTTGCCCGTCGCCGACCAGTACACCTTGCCCTACCGTTAGTCAGAGCACTAACCCTTGTCCTACGACATCACACTGGACCCACCCTTAGCCACACCCTAATCCAGCCCTACATCCGTTCCGAGTCCTAGGACTACCCGGAGCCCTTCCGTGACACCTACCCCTAGCCCTCGGCCATCCCCTACCACTACCACTAGTCCTAGGCCTAACATGAGCCCTAACCCTAACACTGCCCATGGGCCTCTGCCAACCACTAGCCCTTCACCTAACCCTACCCCGAGCACTACGCCTCGCCCTAGGCTTACGCCTAACACTACCTCTGGTCCTACTCCTACCCCTGGTCCTGCAGCTACCCCTACCCATAGGCCCAACTCCATCCCTACCCCTAGCCACAGCTCCCACACCTGGCCCTAGGCCTACTCCGAGGTTTACCTCGACACCCACCCCTTGCCCTATGCCTACCCCAGCGCTACGCCTACTACTCCCACTAGCCCTAGCTCGGGCTCTAGACCAACGCGCATGGCTCCTTCTAGTCCGAGGCCTACAAATTGCCCGTCGCTTACCAGTACACCTTGCCCTTATTTGGGTTAGGGTTAGGGTTAGGGTTAGGGTTGGTGTTAGGGTTAGGGTTAGGATAGGGTTAGGGTTAGGGTTAGGGTTAGGGTTAGGGTTAGGGTTGGTGTTAGGGTTAGGGTTAGTGTTAGGGTTAGGGTTGGTGTTAGGGTTAGGGTTAGGTTAGGGTTAGGGTTAGGGTTAGGGTTAGGGTTAGAGGTTAGGGTTAGGGTTAGGGTTGAGGTTGGTGTTAGGGTTAGGGTTAGGGTTAGGGTTAGGGTTAGGGTTGAGGTTGGTGTTAGGGTTAGAGTTAGGGTTGGTGTTAGGTTTAGGGTTAGGGTTAGGGTTAGGGGTTAGGTTAGGGTTAGTTTTAGGGTTAGGGTTAGGGTTGGTGTTAGGGTTAGGGTTAGGGTTAGGGTTATGGTTAGGGTTAGGGTTAGAATTAGGGTTAGGGTTAGTGTTAGGGTTAGTGTTAGGGTTAGGGTTAGGTTAGGGTTAGGATTAGGGTTAGGGGTTAGGCTTAGGGTTAGGGTTAGGGTTGGTGTTAGGGTTAGGGTTAGGTTAGGGTTAGGGTTAGGGTTAGGGTTAGGGTTAGGGTTAGGTTTAGGGTTGGTGTTAGGGTTAGGGTTAGGGTTAGGGTTAGGGTTAGGGGTTAAGGTTAGGGTAGGGTTAGGGTTAGGGTTAGGGTTAAAGTTAGGGTTAGGGTTAGGGTTTGGGTTAGGGTTAGGGTTAGGGTTAGGGTTAGGGTTAGGATTAGGGTTAGGGTTGAGGTTGTTGTTAGGGTTAGGGTTAGGGTTGGTGTTAGGTTTAGGGTTAGGGTTAGGGTAAGGGTTAGGGGTTAGGTTAGGGTTAGTGTTAGGGTTAGGGTTAGGGTTGGTGTTAGGGTTAGGGTTAGGGTTATGGTTAGGGTTAGGTTTAGAATTAGGGTTAGGGTTAGGTTTAGGGTTAGGGTTAGGGTTAGGGTTAGGTTAGGGTTAGGGTTAGGGTTAGGGGTTAGGCTTAGGGTTAGGGTTAGGGTTGGTGTTAGGGTTAGGGTTAGGTTAGGGTTAGGGTTAGGGTTAGGGTTAGGGTTGGTGTTAGGGTTAGGTTTAGGTTAGGGGTAGGGTTAGGGTTAGGGTTAGGGGTTAGGGTTAGGGTTAGGTTAGGGTTGGTGTTAAGGTTAGGGTTAGGGTTAGGGTTAGGGTTGGTGTTAGGTTTAAGGTTAGGGTTAGTGTTAGGGTTAGGGTTAGGGGTTAGTTTAGGGTTAGTGTTAGGGTTACGGTTAGGGTAGGTGTTAGGTTTAGGTTTAGGGTTAGGGTTAGGGTTAGTGTTGGTGTTAGGTTTAGGGTTAGGGTAAGGTTAGTGTTAGGGTTAAGGGTTAGGGTTACGGTTAGGGTTAGGGTTAGGGTTAGGGTTAGGGTTATGGTTAGGTTTAGGGTTAGGTTTAGGGTTAGGTTACCCCGAGCACTAACTCTCGCCCTAGGCCAACGCCTAGCACTACCTCTGGTCCTACCCCTAACCCTGGCCCTACAGCTCCCCCTAACCATAGGCCCACCCCCATCACTACCCCTAGCCACAGCTCCCACTCCTGGTTTTAGGCCTACTCCGAGGTTTACACCGAAACCCACCCCTTGCCGTTTGCCTACCCCAGCGCTACGCTTACCGCTCCCACTAGCCCTACCTCGGGCCCTAGACCAACGCCCAGTGCTCACTCTAGTCCGAGGCCTAGCACTTGCCCGTCGCCGACCAGTACACCTTGCCCTACCGTTAGTCAGAGCACTAACCCTTGTCCTACGAAATCACCCTGTACCCACCCTTAGCCACACCCTAATCCAGCCCTACATCCGTTCCGAGTCCTAGGACTACCCGGAGCCCTTCCGTGACACCTACCCCTAGCACTCGGCCATCCCCTACCACTACCACTAGTCCTAGGCCTAACATGAGCCCTAACCCTAACACTGCCCATGGGCCTCTGCCAACCACTAGCCCTTCACCTAACCTTACCCCGAGCACTACGCCTCGCCCTAGGCTTACGCCTAAC
>NW_027669046.1:60000-63179 GCF_964194185.1 Rhinolophus hipposideros
TCCTACGAAATCACACTGGACCCACCCTTAGCCACACCCTAATCCAGCCCTACATCCGTTCCGAGACCTAGGACTACCCGGAGCCGTTCCGTGACACCTACACCAAGCCGTCGGCCATCTACTACCACTACCACTAATCCTAGGCCTAACATGAGCCATAACCCTAACACTGCCCATGGGCCTCTGCCAACCACTAGCCCTTCACCTAACCCTACCCCGAGCACTACGCCTCGCCCTAGGCTTACGCCTAACACTACCTCTGGTGCTACTCCTACCCCTGGTCCTACAGCTACCCCTACCCATAGGCCCAACTCCATCCCTACACCTAGCCACAGCTCCCACTCCTGGCCCTAGGCCTACTCCGAGGTTTACCTCGACACCCACCCCTTGCCCTATGCCTACCCCAGCGCTACGCCTACTACTCCCACTAGCCCTAGCTCGGGCTCTAGACCAACGTGCATGGCTCCTTCTAGTCCGAGGCCTAGAACTTGCCCGTCGCTGACCAGTACACCTTGCCCTTATTTGGGTTAGGGTTAGGGTTAGGGTTAGGGTTAGGGTTGGTGTTAGGGTTAGGGTTAGGTTAGGTTAGGGTTAAAGTTAGGGTTAGGGTTAGGTTAGGGTTAGGATTAGGGTTAGGGGTTAGGCTTAGGGTTAGGGTTAGTGTTGGTGTTAGGGTTAGGGTTAGGTTAGGGTTAGGGTTAGGGTTATGGTTAGGGTTAGGGTTGGTGTTAGGGTTAGTGTTAGGGTTAGGGTTAGTGTTAGGGTTAGGGTTAGGTTAGGGTTAGGATTAGGGTTAGGGGTTAGGCTTAGGGTTAGGGTTAGGGTTGGTGTTAGGGTTAGGGTTAGGTTAGGGTTAGGGTTAGGGTTATGGTTAGGGTTAGGGTTGGTGTTAGGGTGAGGGTTAGGGTTAGGGTTAGGGTTACGGTTAGGGTTTAGTGTTAGGGTTAGGGTTAGGGTTAGGGTTAGGGTTAAGGTTAGGTTAGGGTTAGGATTAGGGTTAGGGGTTAGGCTTAGGGTTAGGGTTAGGGTTGGTGTTAGGGTTAGGGTTAGGTTAGGGTTAGGGTTAGGGTTATGGTTAGGGTTAGGGTTGGAGTTAGGGTTAGGGTTAGGGTTAGGGTTAGGGTTAGGGTTAGGGTTTAGGGTTAGGGTTAGGGTTAGGGTTAGGGTTAGGGTTAGGGTTAGGGTTAGGGTTAAAGTTAGGGTTAGGGTTAGGGTTAGGTTTAGGGTTTGGGTTAGGGTTAGGGTTGAGGTTGGTGTTAGGGTTAGGGTTAGGGTTGGTGTTAGGTTTAGGGTTAGGGTTAGGGTTAGGGTTAGTGGTTAGGTTAGGGTTAGTGTTAGTGTTAGGGATAGGGTTGGTGTTAGGGTTATGGTTAGGGTTAGGGTTAGAATTAGGGTTAGGGTTAGTGTTAGGGTTAGTGTTAGGGTTAGGGTTAGGGTTATGTTAGGGTTAGGGTTAGGGTTAGGGGTTAGGCTTAGGGTTAGGGTTAGGGTTGGTGTTAGGGTTAGGGTTAGGTTAGGGTTAGGGTTAAGGTTAGGGTTAGGGTTAGGGTTAGATTTAGGGTTAGGGTTAGGGTTAGGGTTAGGGTTGGTGTTAGGTTTAGGGTTAGGGTTAGGGTTAAAGTTGGTGTTAGGTTTAGGGATAGGGTTAGGGTTACGGTTAGGGTTAGGGGTTAGGTTAGGGTTAGTGTTAGGGTTAGGGTTAGGGTTGGTGTTAGGGTTAGGGTTAGGGTTAGGGTTAGGGTTAGATTTAGGGTTAGGGTTAGGGTTAGGGTTAGGGTTGGTGTTAGGTTTTGGGTTAGGGTTAGGGTTAGGTTAGGGGTAGGAGTTAGGTTAGGGTTAGTGTTAGGGTTAGGGTTAGGGTTGGTGTTAGGGTTAGGGTTAGCGTTAGGGTTAGGGTTATGGTTAGGGTTAGGGTTAGAATTAGGGTTAGGGTTAGGGTTAGGGTTAGGGTTGGTGTTAGGTTTAGGGTTAGAGTTAGGGTTAGGGTTAGGTGTTAGGTTAGGGTTAGTGTTAGGGTTAGAGTTAGGGTTGGTGTTAGGGTTAGGGTTGGGGTTAGGGTTATGGTTAGGGTTAGGGTTAGAATTAGGGTTAGGTTTAGGGTTAGTGTTAGGGTTAGGGTTAGGGTTGGCGTTAGGGTTAAAGTTAGGTTAGGGTTAGGGTTAGGGTTAGGGTTAGGTGTTAGGGTTAGGGTTAGGGTTAGGGTTGGAGTTAAGGTTAGGGTTAGGGTTAGGTTAGGGTTGGTGTTAGGTTTAAGGTTAGGGTTAGGGTTAGGGTTACGGTTAAGGTTGGTGTTAGGTTTAGGTTTAGGGTTAGGGTTAGGGTTAGGGTTAGTGTTAGGGTTAAGGGTTAGGGTTAGGGTTAGGGTTAGGGTTAGTGTTAGGGTTAAGGGTTAGGGTTAGGGTTAGGGTTAGGGTTAGGGTTAGGGTTATGGTTAGGTTTAGGGTTAGGGTTAGAGTTAGGTTACCCCGAGCACTACCTCTCGCCCTAGGCCTACGCCTAGCACTACCTCTGGTCCTACCCCTACCCCTGGCCCTACAGCTCCCCCTAACCATAGGCCCACCCCCATCGCTACCCCTAGCCACAGCTCCCACTCCTGGTTTTAGGCCTACTCCGAGGTTTACACCGAAAACCACCCCATTGCCGTTTGCCTACCCCAGCGCTACGCTTACCGCTCCCACTAGCCCTACCTCGGGCCCTAGACCAACGCCCAGTGCTCACTCTAGTCCGAGGCCTAGCACTTGCCCGTCGCCGACCAGTACACCTTGCCCTACCGTTAGTCAGAGCACTAACCCTTGTCCTACAAAATCACCCTGGACCCACCCTTAGCCACACCCTAATCCAGCCCTACATCCGTTTCGAGTCCTAGGACTACCCGGAGCCCTTCCGTGACACCTACCCCTAGCCCTCGGCCATCCCCTACCACTACCACTATTCCTAGGCCTAACATGAGCCCTAACCCTAACACTGCCCATGGGCCTCTGCCAACCACTAGCCCTTCACCTAACCCTACCCCGAGCACTACGCCTCGCCCTAGGCTTACGCCTAACACTACCTCTGGTCCTACTCCTACCCCTGGTCCTACAGCTACCCCTACCCATAGGCCCAACTCCATCCCTACCCCTAGCCACAGCTCCCACTCCTGGCCCTAGGCCTACTCTGAGGTTTACCTCGACACCCAC
>NW_027669045.1:10000-27923 GCF_964194185.1 Rhinolophus hipposideros
AGCCACACCCTAATCCAGCCCTACATCTGTTCCGAGTCCTAGGACTACCCGGAGCCCTCCCGTGACACCTACCCCTAGCCCTCGGCCATCCCCTACCACTACCACTAGTCCTAGGCCTAACATGAGCCCTAACCCTAACACTGTCCATTGGCCTCTGCCAACCACTAGACCTTCACCTAACCCTACCCCGAGCACTACGCCTCGCCCTAGGCTTACGCCTAACACTACCTCTGGTCCTACTCCTACCCCTGGCCCTAGAGCTCCCCCTACCCAAGGGCCCACCCCCATCCCTACCCCTAGACACAGCTCCCACTCCAGGCCCTAGGCCTACTCCGAGGTTTACCTCGACACCCACCCCTTGCCCTATGCCTACCCCAGCGCTACGCCTACTACTCCCAATAGCCCTAGCTCGGGCTCTAGACAAACGCGCATGGCTCCCTCTAGTCCGAGGCCTAGAACTTGCCCGTCGCTGACCAGTACACCTTGCCCTTATTTGGGTTAGGGTTAGGGTTAGGGTTAGGGTTAGGGTTAGGGTTGGTGTTAGGGTTAGGGTTAGGGTTGGTGTCAGGTTTAGTGTTAGGGTTAGGGTTAGGGTTAGGGTTAGGTTTAGGTTAGGGTTAGGGTTAGGGTTAGGGTTAGGGTTAGGGGTTAGGCTTAGGGTTAGGGTTGGTGTTAGGGTTAGGGTTAGGGTTAGGGTTAGGGTTGGTGTTAGGTTTAGGGTTAGGGTTAGGGTTAGGGGTAAGGTTAGGGTTAGTGTTAGTGTTAGGGTTAGGGTTAGGGTTAGGGTTAGGGTTATGTGTTAGGTTTAGGGTTAGGGTTGAGGTTGGTGTTAAAATTAGGGTTAGGGTTAGGGTTAGGGGTTAGGCTTAGGGTTAGGGTTAGGGTTGGTGTTAGGGTTAGGGTTAGGGTTAGGGTTGGTGTTAGGTTTAGGGTTAGAGTTTGGGTTAGTGTTAGGGTTAGGGGTTAGGTTAGGGTTAGGGTTAGGGTTGGTGTTAGGATTAGGGTTAGGGTTAGGGTTAGGGTTATGGTTAGGGTTAGGGTTAGAATTAGGGGTTAGGGTTAGGGTTAGGGTTAGGGTTAGGGTTAGGGTTAGGGTTATGGTTAGGGTTAGGGGTTAGGGTTAGGGTTAGGGTTGAGGTTGGTGTTAGGGTTAGGGTTAGGGTTAGGGTTAAGGTTAGGGTTAGGGTTGAGGTTGGTGTTAGGGTTAGGGTTAGTGTTGGTGTTAGGTTTAGGGTTAGGGTTAGGGTTAGGGTTCGAATTAGGGTTAGGGTTAGTGTTAGAGTTAGGGTTGGTGTTAGGGTTAGGGTTAGGTTAGGGTTAGGATTAGGGTTAGGGTTAGGGTTAGGGTTGGTGTTAGGTTTAGGGTTAGAGTTTGGGTTAGTGTTAGGGTTAGGGGTTAGGTTAGGGTTAGGGTTAGGGTTGGTGTTAGGATTAGGGTTAGGGTTAGGGTTAGGGTTATGGTTAGGGTTAGGGTTAGAATTAGGGGTTAGGGTTAGGGTTAGGGTTAGGGTTAGGGTTAGGGTTAGGGTTATGGTTAGGGTTAGGGGTTAGGGTTAGGGTTAGGGTTGAGGTTGGTGTTAGGGTTAGGGTTAGGGTTAGGGTTAAGGTTAGGGTTAGGGTTGAGGTTGGTGTTAGGGTTAGGGTTAGTGTTGGTGTTAGGTTTAGGGTTAGGGTTAGGGTTAGGGTTCGAATTAGGGTTAGGGTTAGTGTTAGAGTTAGGGTTGGTGTTAGGGTTAGGGTTAGGTTAGGGTTAGGATTAGGGTTAGGGTTAGGGTTAGGGTTAGGGGTAAGGGTTAGGGTTAGGGTTGAGGTTGGTGTTAGGGTTACGGTTAGGATTTGGGTTAAGGTTAGGGTTCAGGTTGGTGTTAGGGTTAGGGTTGGGGTTAAAGGTTAGGTTAGGGTTACTGTTAGGGTTAGGTTTAGGGTTGGTGTTAGGGTTAGGGTTAGGTTAGGGTTAGGGTTAGGGTTAGGGTTAGGGTTAGGGTTAGGGGTTATGTTTAGGGTTAGGGTTGAGGTTGGTGTTAAGGTTAGCTTTAGGGTTATGGTTAGGCTTAGGGTTAGGGTTAGGGGTTAGGCTTAGGGTTAGGGTTAGGGTTGGTGTTAGGGTTAGGGTTAGGGTTAGGGTTGGTGTCAGGTTTAGGGTTAGGGTTAGGTGTTAGTTTAGGGTTAGTGTTAGGGTTAGGGTTAGGGTTGGTGTTAGGATTAGGGTTATGGTTATGGTTAGGGTTAGAATTAGGGTTAGGGTTAGGGTTAGGGTTAGGGTTAGGTTAGGTTAAGGGTTAGGGTTAGGGTTAGGGTTAGGGTTAGGGGATAGGCTTAGCGTTCTGGTTAGGGTTGGTGTTAGGGTTAGGGTGAGGGTTAGGGTTAGGGTTAGGGTTGGTGTTAGGTTTAAGGTTAGGGTTGGTGTTAGGATTAGGGTTAGGGTTAGGGTTATGGTTAGGGTTAGGGTTAGAATTTGGGTTAGGTTTAGGGTTAGGATTAGAGTTAGTGTTAGGTTAGGGTTAGGGTTAGGGTTAGGGTTAGGGTTAGGGTTTAGGCTTAGGGTTAGGGTTAGGGTTGGTGTTAGGGTTAGGGTTAGGGTTAGGGTTAGGGTTAGGGTTAGGGGTTAGGTTAGGGTTAGTGTTAGGGTTAGGGTGAGGGTTGGTGTTAGGGTTAGGGTTAGGGTTAGGGTTAGGGTTAGGGTTAGGGTTAGGGTTAGGGTTAGGGGTTATGTTTAGGGTTTGGGTTGAGGTTGGTGTGAAGGTTAGGGTTAGGGTTTGGGTTAGGGTTAGGGGTTAGGCTTAGGGTTAGGATTAGGGTTGGTGTTAGTTTTAGGGTTAGGGTTTGGGTTAGTGTTAGGGTTAGGGGTTAGGTTAGGGTTAGTGTTAGGGTTAGGGTTAGGGTTTGTGTTAGGATTAGGGTTAGGGTTAGGGTTATGATTAGGGTTAGGGTAAGAATTAGGGTTAGGGTTAGGGTTGGTGTTAGGGTTAGGGTTAGGTTAGGGTTAGGGTTAGGGTTAGGGTTAGGGTTAGGGGTTAGGGTTAGGGTTAGGGTTGAGGTTGGTGTTAGGGTTATGGTTAGGGTTAGGGTTAAGGTTAGGGTTAGGGTTGAGGTTGGTGTTAGTGTTAGGTTTAGGGTTGGTGTTAGGTTTAAGGTTAGGGTTAGTGTTAGGGTTAGGGTTAGAATTAGGGTTAGGGTTAGAGTTAGGGTTAGGGTTGGTGTTAGGGTTAGGGTTAGGTTAGGGTTAGGGTTAGGGTTAGGGTTTGGGTTAGGGTTTAGGTTTAGGGTTAGGGTTGAGGTTGGTGTTAGGGTTAGGGTTAGGGTTAGGGGTTAGGTTTAGGGTTAGGGTTGAGGTTGGTGTTAGGGTTAGGGTTAGGGTTAGCTTTAGGGTTAGGGTTGAGGTTGGTGTTAGGGTTAGTGTTAGGGTTAGGGTTAGGGGTTAGGTTAGAGTTACTGTTAGGGTTAGGGTTAGGGTTGGGTTAGGGTTAGGGTTAGGGTTAGGGTTAGCGTTAGGGTTGGTGTTAGGGTTAGGGTTAGGGTTAGGGTTAGGGTTAGAATTAGGGTTAGGGTTAGAATTAGATTTAGGGTTAGGGTTAGGGTTAGGGTTGGTGTTAGGGTTACGGTTATGGTTAAGGTTGGTGTTAGGTTTAGGGTGAGGGTAAGGGTTAGGGTTAGGGTTAGGGGTTAGGTTAGGGTTAGTGTTAGGTTTAGGGTTAGGGTGGTGTTAGGATTAGGGTTAGGGTTAGGGTTATGGTTAAAGTTAGGTTTAGAATTAGGGTTAGGGTTAGGGTTAGGGTTAGAGTTAGGGTTAGGTTAGGGTAGGGTTAGGGTTAGGTTTGGGTTAGGCTTAGGGTTAGGGTTAGGGTTGGTGTTAGGGTTAGGGTTAGGGTTAGGGTTGGTGTTAGGTTTAGGGTTAGGGTTAGGGTTAGGGTTAGGAGTTAGGTTAGGGTTAGTGTTAGGGTTAGGGTGAGGGTTGGTGTTAGGGTTAGGGTTAGGGTTAGGGTTATGGTTAGGGTTAGGGTTAGAATTAGGTTTAGGGTTAGGTTTAGGGTTAGGGTTGGTGTTAGGTTAGGGTTAGCGTTAGGGTTAGGGTTAGGGTTAGGGATTTGTGTTAGGGTTAGTGTTAGGGTTAGGGTTAGGGTTAGGGTTAGGGTTAGGGGTTAGGTTAGGGTTAGTGTTAGGGTTAGCGTGAGGGTTGGTGTTAGGGTTAGGGTTAAGTTAGGGTTAGGGTTAGGGTTAGAGTTAGGGTTAGGGTTAGAATTAGGGTTAGGGTTGGGTTAGGGTTAGGTTACCCCGAGCACTACCTCTCGCCCTAGGCCTACGCCTAGCACTACCTCTGGTCCTACCCCTACCCCTGGCCCTACAGCTCCCCCTACCCATATGCCCACCCCCATTGCTACCCCTAGCCACAGCTCCCACTCCTGGTCCTAGGCCTACTCCGAGGTTTACACCGACACCCACCCCTTGCCGTTTGCCTACCCCCGCGCTACGCCTACTGCTCCCACTAGCCCTACCTCGGGCCCTAGACCAACGCCCAGTGCTCACTCTAGTCCAAGCCCGAGCACTTGCCCGTCGCCGACCAGTACACCTTGCCCTACCGTTAGTCAGAGCACTAACCCTTGTCCTACGAAATCACCCTGGACCCACCCTTAGCCACACCCTAATCCAGCCCTACATCTGTTCCGAGTCCTAGGACTACCCGGAGCCCTCCCGTGACACCTACCCCTAGCCCTCGGCCATCCCCTACCACTACCACTAGTCCTAGGCCTAACATGAGCCCTAACCCTAACACTGTCCATTGGCCTCTGCCAACCACTAGACCTTCACCTAACCCTACCCCGAGCACTACGCCTCGCCCTAGGCTTACGCCTAACACTACCTCTGGTCCTACTCCTACCCCTGGCCCTAGAGCTCCCCCTACCCAAGGGCCCACCCCCATCCCTACCCCTAGACACAGCTCCCACTCCAGGCCCTAGGCCTACTCCGAGGTTTACCTCGACACCCACCCCTTGCCCTATGCCTACCCCAGCGCTACGCCTACTACTCCCAATAGCCCTAGCTCGGGCTCTAGACAAACGCGCATGGCTCCCTCTAGTCCGAGGCCTAGAACTTGCCCGTCGCTGACCAGTACACCTTGCCCTTATTTGGGTTAGGGTTAGGGTTAGGGTTAGGGTTAGGGTTGGTGTTAGGGTTAGGGTTAGGGTTGGTGTTAGGTTTAGTGTTAGGGTTAGGGTTAGGGTTAGGTTTAGGTTAGGGTTAGGGTTAGGGTTAGGGTTAGGGGTTAGGCTTAGGGTTAGGGTTGGTGTTAGGGTTAGGGTTAGGGTTAGGGTTAGGGTTGGTGTTAGGTTTAGGGTTAGGGTTAGGGTTAGGGGTAAGGTTAGGGTTAGTGTTAGTGTTAGGGTTAGGGTTAGGGTTAGGGTTATGTGTTAGGTTTAGGGTTAGGGTTGAGGTTGGTGTTAAGGTTAGGGTTAGGGTTAGGGTTAGGGGTTAGGCTTAGGGTTAGGGTTAGGGTTGGTGTTAGGGTTAGGGTTAGGGTTAGGGTTGGTGTTAGGTTTAGGGTTAGAGTTTGGGTTAGTGTTAGGGTTAGGGGTTAGGTTAGGGTTAGGGTTAGGGTTGGTGTTAGGATTAGGGTTAGGGTTAGGGTTAGGGTTATGGTTAGGGTTAGGGTTAGAATTAGGGGTTAGGGTTAGGGTTAGGGTTAGGGTTAGGGTTAGGGTTAGGGTTATGGTTAGGGTTAGGGGTTAGGGTTAGGGTTAGGGTTGAGGTTGGTGTTAGGGTTAGGGTTAGGGTTAGGGTTAAGGTTAGGGTTAGGGTTGAGGTTGGTGTTAGGGTTAGGGTTAGTGTTGGTGTTAGGTTTAGGGTTAGGGTTAGGGTTAGGGTTCGAATTAGGGTTAGGGTTAGTGTTAGAGTTAGGGTTGGTGTTAGGGTTAGGGTTAGGTTAGGGTTAGGATTAGGGTTAGGGTTAGGGTTAGGGTTGGTGTTAGGTTTAGGGTTAGAGTTTGGGTTAGTGTTAGGGTTAGGGGTTAGGTTAGGGTTAGGGTTAGGGTTGGTGTTAGGATTAGGGTTAGGGTTAGGGTTAGGGTTATGGTTAGGGTTAGGGTTAGAATTAGGGGTTAGGGTTAGGGTTAGGGTTAGGGTTAGGGTTAGGGTTAGGGTTAGGGTTATGGTTAGGGTTAGGGGTTAGGGTTAGGGTTAGGGTTGAGGTTGGTGTTAGGGTTAGGGTTAGGGTTAGGGTTAAGGTTAGGGTTAGGGTTGAGGTTGGTGTTAGGGTTAGGGTTAGTGTTGGTGTTAGGTTTAGGGTTAGGGTTAGGGTTAGGGTTCGAATTAGGGTTAGGGTTAGTGTTAGAGTTAGGGTTGGTGTTAGGGTTAGGGTTAGGTTAGGGTTAGGATTAGGGTTAGGGTTAGGGTTAGGGTTAGGGGTAAGGGTTAGGGTTAGGGTTGAGGTTGGTGTTAGGGTTACGGTTAGGATTTGGGTTAAGGTTAGGGTTCAGGTTGGTGTTAGGGTTAGGGTTGGGGTTAAAGGTTAGGTTAGGGTTACTGTTAGGGTTAGGTTTAGGGTTGGTGTTAGGGTTAGGGTTAGGTTAGGGTTAGGGTTAGGGTTAGGGTTAGGGTTAGGGTTAGGGGTTATGTTTAGGGTTAGGGTTGAGGTTGGTGTTAAGGTTAGCTTTAGGGTTATGGTTAGGCTTAGGGTTAGGGTTAGGGGTTAGGCTTAGGGTTAGGGTTAGGGTTGGTGTTAGGGTTAGGGTTAGGGTTAGGGTTGGTGTCAGGTTTAGGGTTAGGGTTAGGTGTTAGGTTAGGGTTAGTGTTAGGGTTAGGGTTAGGGTTGGTGTTAGGATTAGGGTTATGGTTATGGTTAGGGTTAGAATTAGGGTTAGGGTTAGGGTTAGGGTTAGGGTTAGGTTAGGTTAAGGGTTAGGGTTAGGGTTAGGGTTAGGGTTAGGGGATAGGCTTAGCGTTCTGGTTAGGGTTGGTGTTAGGGTTAGGGTGAGGGTTAGGGTTAGGGTTAGGGTTGGTGTTAGGTTTAAGGTTAGGGTTGGTGTTAGGATTAGGGTTAGGGTTAGGGTTATGGTTAGGGTTAGGGTTAGAATTTGGGTTAGGTTTAGGGTTAGGATTAGAGTTAGTGTTAGGTTAGGGTTAGGGTTAGGGTTAGGGTTAGGGTTAGGGTTTAGGCTTAGGGTTAGGGTTAGGGTTGGTGTTAGGGTTAGGGTTAGGGTTAGGGTTAGGGTTAGGGTTAGGGGTTAGGTTAGGGTTAGTGTTAGGGTTAGGGTGAGGGTTGGTGTTAGGGTTAGGGTTAGGGTTAGGGTTAGGGTTAGGGTTAGGGTTAGGGGTTATGTTTAGGGTTTGGGTTGAGGTTGGTGTGAAGGTTAGGGTTAGGGTTTGGGTTAGGGTTAGGGGTTAGGCTTAGGGTTAGGATTAGGTTTGTGTTAGTTTTAGGGTTAGGGTTTGGGTTAGTGTTAGGGTTAGGGGTTAGGTTAGGGTTAGTGTTAGGGTTAGGGTTAGGGTTTGTGTTAGGATTAGGGTTAGGGTTAGGGTTATGATTAGGGTTAGGGTAAGAATTAGGGTTAGGGTTAGGGTTGGTGTTAGGGTTAGGGTTTAGGTTAGGGTTAGGGTTAGGGTTAGGGTTAGGGTTAGGGGTTAGGGTTAGGGTTAGGGTTGAGGTTGGTGTTAGGGTTATGGTTAGGATTAGGGTTAAGGTTAGGGTTAGGGTTGGGTTGGTGTTAGTGTTAGGTTTAGGGTTGGTGTTAGGTTTAAGGTTAGGGTTAGTGTTAGGGTTAGGGTTAGAATTAGGGTTAGGGTTAGAGTTAGGGTTAGGGTTGGTGTTAGGGGTTAGGGTTAGGTTAGGGTTAGGGTTAGGGTTAGGGTTTGGGTTAGGTTTAGGGTTTAGGGTTAGGGTTGAGGTTGGTGTTAGGTTAGGGTTAGGGTTAGGGTTGAGGTTGGTGTTATGGTTAGGGTTAGGGTTAGGTTTAGGGGTTAGGTTAGGGTTACTGTCAGGGTAGGATTAGGGTTGGTGTTAGGGTTAGGGTTACGTTAGGGTTAGGGTTAGGGTTAGGGTTAGGGTTTGTGTTAGCTTTAGGGTTAGGGTTTGGGTTAGTGTTAGGTTAGGGGTTAGGTTAAGTTTAGGGTTAGGGTTGGTGTTAGATTAGGGTTAGGGTTAGGGTTAGGGTTATGGTTAGGGTTAGGGTTGGAATTAGGGTTAGGGTTAGTGTTAGGGTTAGGGTTGGTGTTAAAGTTAGGGTAGGGTTAGTGTTAGGGTTAGGGTTAGGGTTTAGGGTTAGGGGTTAGGGTTAGGGTTAGGGTTGAGGTTGGTGTTAGGGTTAGGGTTAGGGTTAGGGTTAAGGTTAGGGTTAGGGTTGAGGTTGGTGTTAGGGTTAGTGTTAGGGTTGGTGTTAGGTTTAGGTTAGGGTTAGGGTTAGGGTTAGGGTTAGAATAGGGTTAGGTTAGGGTTAGGGTTGGTGTTAGGGTTAGGCTTAGGTTAGGGTTAGGGTTAGGGTTAGGGTTAGGGGTAAGCGTTAGGGTTAGGGTTGATGTTGGTGTTAGGGTTAGGGTTAGGGTTAGGGTTAGGGTTCAGGTTGGTGTTAGGGTAGGGTTAGGGTTAGGGGTTAGGTTAGGGTAACTGTTAGGGTTAGGCTTAGGTTGGTGTTAGGGTTAGGGTTAGGTTAGGGTTAGGGTTAGGGTTAGGGTTAGGGTTAGGGGTTAGGTGTTAGGGTTAGGGTCTGAGGTTGGTGTTAAGGTTAGGGATAGGGTTATGGTTAGGGTTAGGATTAGGGGTTAGGCTTAGGGTTAGGGTTAGGGTTGTTGTTAGTGTTAGGGTTAGGGTTAGGGTTGGTGTTAGTTTTAGGGTTAGGGTTAGGTGTTAGGTTAGGGTTAGTGTTAGGGTTAGGGTTAGGGTTGGTGTTAGGATTAGGGTTATGGTTAGGGATAGGGTTAGAATTAGGGTTAGGGTTAGGGTTAGGGTTAGGGTTAGGGTAGGGTTAGGGGTTAGGTTAGGTTAAGGGTTAGGGTTAGGGTTAGGGTTAGGTTAGGGTTAGAGGTTAGGCCTTAGCGTTCTGGTTAGGGTTGGTGTTAGGGTTGGGTTAGTTGGTGTTAGGGTTAGGGTTAGGGTTGGTGTTAGGATTAGGGGTTAGGGTTAGGGTTATGTTTAGGGTTAGGGTTAGAATTTGGGCAAGGTTTAGGGTTAGGGTTAGTAGAGTTAGGGTTAGGTTAGGGTAGGGGTAGGGTTAGGGTTAGGGTTAGGGTTTAGGCTTAGGGTTAGGGTTAGGGTTAGTGTTAGGGTTAGGGTTAGGATTAGGTTAGGGTTAGGGTTAGGGGTTAGGTTAGGGTTAGTGTTAGGGTTAGGGTGAGGGTTGGTGTTAGGGTTAGGTTAGGGTTAGGGTTATGGTTAGGGTTAGGGTTAGAATTAGGGTTAGGGTTGGGTTAGGGTTGGTGTTAGGTTTAGGGTTAGGGTTAGGGTTAGGGTTAGGGTTAGGGTTAGGGTTAGGGTTAGGGGTATGTTTAGGGTTAGGGTTGAGGTTGGTGTGAAGGTTAGGGTTAGGGTTTGGGTTAGGGTTAGGGGTTAGGCTTAGGGTTAGGATTAGGGTTGGTGTTAGGGTTAGGGTTAGGGTTAGGGTTGGTGTTAGGTTTAGGGTTAGGGTTTGGGTTAGTGTTAGGGTTAGGGGTTATGTTAGGGTTAGTGTTAAGGTTAGGGTTAGGGTTGGTGTTAGGATTAGGGTTAGGGTTAGGGTTATGATTAGGGTTAGGGTAAGAATTAGGGTTAGGGTTAGGGTTGGTGTTAGGGTTAGGGTTAGGTTAGGGTTAGGGTTAGGGTTAGGGTTAGGGTTAGGGGTTAGGGTTAGGGTTAGGGTTGAGGTTGGTGTTAGGGTTATGGTTAGGGTTAGGGTTAAGGTTAGGGTTAGGGTTGAGGTTGGTGTTAGTGTTAGGTTTAGGGTTGGTGTTAGGTTTAAGGTTAGGGTTAGGGTTAGGGTTAGGGTTAGAATTAGGGTTAGGGTTAGAGTTAGTTTTAGGGTTGGTGTTAGGGTTAGGGTTAGGTTAGGGTTAGGGTTAGGGTTAGGGTTAGGGTTTAGGTTAGGGTTAGGGTTGAGGTTGGTGTTAGGGTTAGGGTTAGGGTTAGGGTTAGGGTTGAGGTTGGTGTTATGGTTAGGGTTAGGGTTAGGGTTAGGGGGGTTAGGGGTTAGGTTAGGGTTACTGTTAGGGTTAGGGTTAGGGTTGGTGTTAGGGTTAGGGTTAGGTTAGGGTTAGGGTTAGGGTTAGGGTTAGGGTTAGGGTTTGTGTTAGGTTTAGGGTTAGGGTTAGTGTTAGGGTTAGGGTTGGTGTTAAAGTTAGGGTAAGGTTAGTGTTAGGGTTAGGGTTAGGGTTAGGGTTAGGGGTTAGGGTTAGGGTTAGGGTTGAGGTTGGTGTTAGGGTTAGGGTTAGGGTTAGGGTTAAGGTTAGGGTTAGGGTTGAGGTTGGTGTTAGGGTTAGTGTTAGGGTTGGTGTTAGGTTTAGGGTTAGGGTTAGGGTTAGGGTACGGGTTAGAACTTAGGGTTAGGGTTAGGGTTAGGGTTAGGGTTGGTGTTAGGGTTAGGGTTAGGTTAGGGTTAGGGTTAGGGTTAGGGTTAGGGTTAGGGTTATGTGTTAGGTTTAGGGTTAGGGTTGACGGTTGGTGTTAAGGTTAGGGTTAGGGTTAGGGTTAGGGTTAGGGGTTAGGCTTAGGGTTAGGGTTAGGGTTGGTGTTAGGGTTAGGGTTAGGGTTAGGGTTGGTGTTAGGGTTAGGGTTAGGTTAGGGTTAGGGTTAGGGTTAGGGTTAGGGTTAGGGTTAGGGGTAAGCGTTAGGGTTAGGTTTGATGTTGGTGTTAAGGTTAGGGTTAGGGTTAGGGTTAGGGTTAGGGTTAGGGTTCAGGTTGGTGTTAGGGTTAGGGTTAGGGTTAGGGTTAGGGTTAGGTTAGGGTTACTGTTAGGGTTAGGGTTAAGGTTAGGGTTAGGGTTAGGGGTTAGGCTTAGGGTTAGGGTTAGGGTTTTTGTTAGGGTTAGGGTTAGGGTTAGGGTTGGTGTTAGGATTAGGTTTATGGTTAGGGTTAGGGTTAGAATTAGGGTTAGGGTTAGGGTTAGGGTTAGGGTTAGGTTAGGGTAAGGGTTAGGGTTAGGGTTAGGGTTAGGGGTTAGGCTTAGCGTTCTGGTTAGGGTTGGTGTTAGGGTTAGGGTTAGGGTTGGTGTTAGGGTTAGGGTTAGGGTTGGTGTTAGGATTAGGGTTAGGGTTAGGGTTATGTTTAGGGTTAGGGTTAGAATTTGGACAAGGTTTAGGGTTAGGGTTAGAGTTAGGGTTAGGTTAGGGTTAGGGGTAGGGTTAGGGTTAGGGTTAGGGTTTAGGCTTAGGGTTAGGGTTAGGGTTGGTGTTAGGGTTAGGGTTAGGGTTAGGGTTAGGGTTAGGGTTAGGGGTTAGGTTAAGGTTAGTGTTAGGGTTAGGGTGAGGGTTGGTGTTAGGGTTAGGGTTAAGGTTAGGGTTATGGTTAGGGTTAGGGTTAGAATTAGGGTTAGGGTTAGGGTTAGGGTTAGGGTTGCTGTTAAGTTTAGGGTTAGGGTTAGGGTTAGGGTTAGGGTTAGGGATTTGGGTTAGGGTTAGTGTTAGGTTTAGAGTTAGGGTTAGGGTTAGGGTTGACGTTGGTGTTAGGGTTAGGGTTAGGGTTAGGGGTTAGGTTAGGGTTACTGTTAGGGTTAGGGTTGGTTTTAGGGTTAGGGTTAGGTTAGGGTTAGGGTTAGGATTAGGGTTAGGGTTAGGGTTTGTTTTAGGTTTAGGGTTAGGGTTAAGGTTAGGGTTAGGTTAGGGTTAGTGTTAGGGTTAGGGTTAGGGTTGGTGTTAGGGTTAGGGTTAGGTTAGGGGTAGGGTTAGGGTTAGGGTTAGGGTTAGGGTTAGGGGTTAGGTTTAGGGTTAGGGTTGAGGTTGGTGTGAAGGTTAGGGTTAGGGTTAGGGTTAGGGTTGGTGTTAGGTTTAGGGTTAGGTTAGGGTTAGGGTTAGGTTTAGGTTTAGTGTTAGGGGTTAGGGTTAGGGTTGAGGTTGGTGTTAGGGTTAGGGTTAGGGTTAGGGTTAGGGTAAGGGTTAGAATTAGGGTTAGGGTTGGGTTAGGGTTAGGTTACCCCGAGCACTACCTCTCGCCCTAGGCCTACGCCTAGCACTACCTCTGGTCCTACCCCTACCCCTGGCCCTACAGCTCCCCCTACCCATATGCCCACCCCCATTGCTACCCCTAGCCACAGCTCCCACTCCTGGTTTTAGGCCTACTCCGAGGTTTACACCGACACCCACCCCTTGCCGTTTGCCTACCCCCGCGCTACGCCTACTGCTCCCACTAGCCCTACCTCGGGCCCTAGACCAACGCCCAGTGCTCACTCTAGTCCGAGCCCGAGCACTTGCCCGTCGCCGACCAGTACACCTTGCCCTACCGTTAGTCAGAGCACTAACCCTTGTCCTACGAAATCACCCTGGACCCACCTTTAGCCACACCCTAATCCAGCCCTACATCTGTTCCGAGTCCTAGGACTACCCGGAGCCCTCCCGTGACACCTACCCCTAGCCCTCGGCCATTCCCTTCCACTACCACTAGTCCTAGGCCTAACATGAGCCCTAACCCTAACACTGTCCATTGGCCTCTGCCAACCACTAGCCCTTCACCTAACCCTACCCCGAGCACTACGCCTCGCCCTAGGCTTACGCCTAACACTACCTCTGGTCCTACTCCTAACCCTGGCCCTAGAGCTCCCCCTACCCAAGGGCCCACCCCCATCCCTACCCCTAGACACAGCTCCCACTCCAGGCCCTAGGCCTACTCCGAGGTTTACCTCGACACCCACACCTTGCCCTATGCCTACCCCAGCGCTACGCCTACTACTCCCAATAGCCCTAGCTCGGGCTCTAGACAAACGCGCATGGCTCCCTCTAGTCCGAGGCCTAGAACTTGCCCGTCGCTGACCAGTACACCTTGCCCTTATTTGGGTTAGGGTTAGGGTTAGGGTTAGGGTTAGGGTTGGTGTTAGGGTTAGGGTTAGGGTTGGTGTTAGGTTTAGGGTTAGGGTTAGGGTTAGGGTTAGGGTTAGGTTTAGGTTAGGGTTAGGGTTAGGGTTAGGGTTAGGGTTAGGTGTTAGGCTTAGGGTTAGGGTTACGGTTGGTGTTAGGGTTAGGGTTAGGGGTAGGGTTAGGGTTGGTGTTAGGTTTAGGGTTAGGGTTAGGGGTAGGGGTTAGGTTAGGGTTAGTGTTAGTGTTAGGGTTAGGGTTAGGGTTAGGGTTAGGGTTATGTGTTAGGTTTAGGGTTAGGGTTGAGGTTGGTGTTAAGGTTAGGGTTAGGGTTAGGGTTAGGGTTAGGGGTTAGGCTTAGGGTTAGGGTTAGGGTTGGTGTTAGGGTTAGGGTTAGGGTTAGGGTTGGTGTTAGTTTTAGGGTTAGGGTTTGGGTTAGTGTTAGGGTTAGGGGTTAGGTTAGGGTTAGTGTTATGGTTAGGGTTAGGGTTTGTGTTATAATTAGGGTTAGGATTAGGGTTATGATTAGGGTTAGGGTAAGAATTAGGGTTAGGGTTAGGGTTGGTGTTAGGGTTAGGGTTAGGTTAGGGTTAGGGTTAGGGTTAGGGTTAGGGTTAGGGGTTAGGGTTAGGGTTAGGGTTGAGGTTGGTGTTAGGGTTATGGTTAGGGTTAGGGTTAAGGTTAGGGTTAGGGTTGAGGTTGGTGTTAGTGTTAGGTTTAGGGTTGGTGTTAGGTTTAAGGTTAGGGTTAGTGTTAGGGTTAGTGTTAGAATTAGGGTTAGGGTTAGAGTTAGGGTTTGGGTTGGTGTTAGGGTTAGGGTTAGGTTAGGGTTAGGGTTAGGGTTAGGGGTAGGGTTTAGGTTTAGGGTTAGGGTTGAGGTTGGTGTTAGGGTTAGGGTTAGGGTTAGGGTTAGGGGTTAGGTTAGGGTTACTGTTAGGGTTAGGGTTAGGGTTGGTGTTAGGGTTAGGGTTAGGTTAGGGTTAGGGTTAGGGTTAGGGTTTGTGTTAGCTTTAGGGTTAGGGTTTGGTTAGTGTTAGGGTTAGGGGTTAGGTTAGGTTTAGGGTTAGGGTTGGTGTTAGGATTAGGGTTAGGGTTAGGGTTACGGTTATGGTTAGGGTTAGGGTTGGAATTAGGGTTAGGGTTAGTGTTAGGGTTAGGGTTGGTGTTAAAGTTAGGGTAAGGTTAGTGTTAGGGTTAGGGTTAGGGTTAGGGATTAGGGTTAGGGTTAGGGTTGAGGTTGGTGTTAGGGTTAGGGTTAGGGTTAGGGTTAAGGTTAGGGTTAGGGTTGAGGTTGGTGTTAGGGTTAGTGTTAGGGTTGGTGTTAGGTTTAGGGTTAGGGTTAGGGTTAGGGTTAGGGTTAGAATTAGGGTTAGGGTTAGGGTTAGGGTTAGGGTTGGTGTTAGGGTTAGGCTTAGGTTAGGGTTAGGGTTAGGGTTAGGGTTAGGGTTAGGGGTAAGCGTGAGGGTTAGGGTTGATGTTGGTGTTAGGGTTAGGGTTAGGGTTAGGGTTAGGGTTAGGGTTCAGGTTGGTGTTAGGGTTAGGGTTAGGGTTAGGGTTAGGGGTTAGGTTAGGGTAACTGTTAGGGTTAGGCTTAGGGTTGGTGTTAGGGTTAGGGTTAGGTTAGGGTTAGGGTTAGGGTTAGGGTTAGGGTTAGGGGTTAGGTTTAGGGTTAGGGTTGAGGTTGGTGTTAAGGTTAGGGATAGGGTTATGGTTAGGGTTAGGGTTAGGGGTTAGGCTTAGGGTTAGGGTTAGGGTTGTTGTTAGTGTTAGGGTTAGGGTTAGGGTTGGTGTTAGTTTTAGGGTTAGGGTTAGGTGTTAGGTTAGGGTTAGTGTTAGGGTTAGGGTTAGGGTTGGTGTTAGGATTAGGGTTATGGTTAGGGTTAGGGTTAGAATTAGGGTTAGGGTTAGTGTTAGGGTTAGGGTTAGGGTTAGGGTTAGGGTTAGGTTAGGTTAAGGGTTAGGGTTAGGGTTAGGGTTAGGGTTAGGGGTTAGGCTTAGCGTTTTGGTTAGGGTTGGTGTTAGGGTTAGGGTTAGGGTTAGTGTTAGGGTTAGGGTTAGGGTTGGTGTTAGGATTAGGGTTAGGGTTAGGGTTATGTTTAGGGTTAGGGTTAGAATTTGGGCAAGGTTTAGGGTTAGGGTTAGAGTTAGGGTTAGGTTAGGGTTAGGGGTAGGGTGAGGGTTAGGGTTAGGGTTTAGGCTTAGGGTTAGGGTTAGGGTTGGTGTTAGGGTTAGGGTTAGGATTAGGGTTAGGGTTAGGGTTAGGGGTTAGGTTAGGGTTAGTGTTAGGGTTAGGGTGAGGGTTGGTGTTAGGGTTAGGGTTAGGGTTAGGGTTATGGTTAGGGTTAGGGTTAGAATTAGGGTTAGGGTTTGGGTTAGGGTTGGTGTTAGGTTTAGGGTTAGGGTTAGGGTTAGTGTTAGGGTTAGGGTTAGGGGTTATGTTTAGGGTTAGGGTTGAGGTTGGTGTGAAGGTTAGGGTTAGGGTTTGGGTTAGGGTTAGGGGTTAGGCTTAGGGTTAGGATTAGGGTTAGTGTTAGGGTTAGGATGAGGGTTGGTGTTAGGGTTAGGGTTAGGGTTAGGGTTATGGTTAGGGTTAGGGTTAGAATTAGGGTTAGGGTTTGGGTTAGGGTTGGTGTTAGGTTTAGGGTTAGGGTTAGGGTTAGTGTTAGGGTTAGGGTTAGGGGTTATGTTTAGGGTTAGGGTTGAGGTTGGTGTGAAGGTTAGGGTTAGGGTTTGGGTTAGGGTTAGGGGTTAGGCTTAGGGTTAGGATTAGGGTTGGTGTTAGGGTTAGGGTTAGGGTTAGGGTTGGTGTTAGGTTTAGGGTTAGGGTTTGGGTTAGTGTTAGGGTTAGGAGTTATGTTAGGGTTAGTGTTAGGGTTAGGGTTAGGGTTGGTGTTAGGATTAGGGTTAGGGTTAGGGTTATGATTAGGGTTAGGGTAAGAATTAGGGTTAGGGTTAGGGTTGGTGTTAGGGTTAGGGTTAGGTTAGGGTTAGGGTTAGGGTTAGGGTTAGGGTTAGGGGTTAGGGTTAGGGTTAGGGTTGAGGTTGGTGTTAGGGTTATGGTTAGGGTTAGGGTTAAGGTTAGGGTTAGGGTTGAGGTTGGTGTTAGTGTTAGGTTTAGGGTTGGTGTTAGGTTTAAGGTTAGGGTTAGTGTTAGGGTTAGTGTTAGAATTAGGGTTAGGGTTAGAGTTAGGGTTTGGGTTGGTGTTAGGGTTAGGGTTAGGTTAGGGTTAGGGTTAGGGTTAGGGGTAGGGTTTAGGTTTAGGGTTAGGGTTGAGGTTGGTGTTAGGGTTAGGGTTAGGGTTAGGGTTAGGGGTTAGGTTAGGGTTACTGTTAGGGTTAGGGTTAGGGTTGGTGTTAGGGTTAGGGTTAGGTTAGGGTTAGGGTTAGGGTTAGGGTTTGTGTTAGCTTTAGGGTTAGGGTTTGGTTAGTGTTAGGGTTAGGGGTTAGGTTAGGTTTAGGGTTAGGGTTGGTGTTAGGATTAGGGTTAGGGTTAGGGTTACGGTTATGGTTAGGGTTAGGGTTGGGAATTAGGGTTAGGGTTAGTGTTAGGGTTAGGGTTGGTGTTAAAGTTAGGGTAAGGTTAGTGTTATGGTTAGGGTTAGGGTTAGGGATTAGGGTTAGGGTTAGGGTTGAGGTTGGTGTTAGGGTTAGGGTTAGGGTTAGGGTTAAGGTTAGGGTTAGGGTTGAGGTTGGTGTTAGGGTTAGTGTTAGGGTTGGTGTTAGGTTTAGGGTTAGGGTTAGGGTTAGGGTTAGGGTTAGAATTAGGGTTAGGGTTAGGGTTAGGGTTAGGGTTGGTGTTAGGGTTAGGCTTAGGTTAGGTTTAGGGTTAGGGTTAGGGTTAGGGTTAGGGGTAAGCGTGAGGGTTAGGGTTGATGTTGGTGTTAGGGTTAGGGTTAGGGTTAGGGTTAGGGTTAGGGTTCAGGTTGGTGTTAGGGTTAGGGTTAGGGTTAGGGTTAGGGGTTAGGTTAGGGTAACTGTTAGGGTTAGGCTTAGGGTTGGTGTTAGGGTTAGGGTTAGGTTAGGGTTAGGGTTAGGGTTAGGGTTAGGGTTAGGGGTTAGGTTTAGGGTTAGGGTTGAGGTTGGTGTTAAGGTTAGGGATAGGGTTATGGTTAGGGTTAGGGTTAGGGGTTAGGCTTAGGGTTAGGGTTAGGGTTGTTGTTAGTGTTAGGGTTAGGGTTAGGGTTGGTGTTAGTTTTAGGGTTAGGGTTAGGTGTTAGGTTAGGGTTAGTGTTAGGGTTAGGGTTAGGGTTGGTGTTAGGATTAGGGTTATGGTTAGGGTTAGGGTTAGAATTAGGGTTAGGGTTAGTGTTAGGGTTAGGGTTAGGGTTAGGGTTAGGGTTAGGTTAGGTTAAGGGTTAGGGTTAGGGTTAGGGTTAGGGTTAGGGGTTAGGCTTAGCGTTTTGGTTAGGGTTGGTGTTAGGGTTAGGGTTAGGGTTAGTGTTAGGGTTAGGGTTAGGGTTGGTGTTAGGATTAGGGTTAGGGTTAGGGTTATGTTTAGGGTTAGGGTTAGAATTTGGGCAAGGTTTAGGGTTAGGGTTAGAGTTAGGGTTAGGTTAGGGTTAGGGGTAGGGTGAGGGTTAGGGTTAGGGTTTAGGCTTAGGGTTAGGGTTAGGGTTGGTGTTAGGGTTAGGGTTAGGATTAGGGTTAGGGTTAGGGTTAGGGGTTAGGTTAGGGTTAGTGTTAGGGTTAGGGTGAGGGTTGGTGTTAGGGTTAGGGTTAGGGTTAGGGTTATGGTTAGGGTTAGGGGTTATGTTTAGGGTTAGGGTTGAGGTTGGTGTGAAGGTTAGGGTTAGGGTTTGGGTTAGGGTTAGGGGTTAGGCTTAGGGTTAGGATTAGGGTTGGTGTTAGGGTTAGGGTTAGGGTTAGGGTTGGTGTTAGGTTTAGGGTTAGGGTTTGGGTTAGGTAGGGTTAGGGTAAGGTTTGGGTTAGGGTTAGGGTTAGGGTTAGGGTTGGGGTGCCGGT
>NW_027669044.1:0-23954 GCF_964194185.1 Rhinolophus hipposideros
CTCATGTTGGCATCTCATCTACCCTATTCACTATGGTTTCCTTAGCCTCCAGCTCTGTGCCTAGAGAGTCAATAAACATTTACTGAAACAAGTGAATAAATACATATAAATGTAATAAGACTATATAAATGTTATAAAATGATAGAAGTGATTAAAATGATAATGCAAGGTTGGGTTCCAGCCTTGCTATACAAAAAAACAACAACATGCTTTAGGAATGCAGAGATAAGAAGAGATCCTGGCAAGGGGAGCATCATTAGGACTTCCAGAAAATGCAGTGAGGAGGAGATTATCTTGTATTTGGCAATTAAGATGTGTTTATAGTGACTTTTCAAAGAGAAGCACTAAGATTAGAAAGGAGTTGTGATGTTCAGATGGTTAGGGGTTAAGGACTGAATGGGAAGTGGATAAATCTGGTTGATCTGGGTTGGAGGATGAGATAAGAAATCCGTGGAGTGGGGGTAGAGCCTTTTTACGCTTATGTAGAAAGTGAGGAAATCTCCTTCCATGTTGTCCATCTGATGCAGCAATTCTGTATCCAAAAAAAAAAAAGAAAGAAAAAAATTTCTCCAAATGTGTAACAGAGATGTCTTTACCTTTGAATCAGTTTGCCGTTATTTTCAATTTATTATATATATTATATATATTATATATATAATTTATTATATAATACATATATAATATACATATGTATTATATATATATATATTATATATATATATATATATATATATATATATATATATATATATATATATATAAATTGGATAACTATGCAGGTCAGGGTCAGTCATGGAGAAAGTTGTTATATTATAAAAGTTTCCTGATGTATCACATCCTGGATATTTAAAAACCACCCCTTAGATAGTCACTGATTATCCCATCAACTCTTTCCCCCAAATGCAGCAACTCAAGGACCAACTCTTTCGCTCCTTGATCTGCATCAAAATCTTATTCTCTCATGGATGTTAAGTTATTGGCCACCTAATCTGATAAAATAATACCAAAAGAGCATAGAGTACTTAGTCTAGTCCTGATTTCTCTTGCCTTCAGATAAGCCTGCATGGCAGTCCAAAGCAGAATGCTTAAAATTGGATACCCCTGAAGGTCCTTCTGCCCTATGCAAGTGAAACATAATTTAAAATAATCTGGTTTAAAAAAAGTTTAAAAAGAAAGTGAGATTTTTCTCTCTTCCTCCACTTAAATTCACTGTTCCATTCCCCTTAGCCAAAAAGTTGACATTATAAATGTTATCACTGCCACACATATTATAAGCCTAGAAATTATATCATCTCAGACCATAGTGGATGCTGAGACCCTGATATCTTGCCTCTTCACCACCTCTAGGTCCTTTTCCCAAGACCTCTGGAACTAAATATATTTTCATTGCAAGTGGATGTTAACAGGAGTTGGAGTGATTTTTCCCCTGAGAGGGAAGGAAATGTGGTGAAGCCAGAACTAGGATTCATAAATTGGGACTTGGTGAGCAGAATATACACCCCCTCCCAGTCATCGCTTCCTCCCTGGAGTGCCCCTGAGTGTGGTGTTGGAGCCTCGTGGGATCATCTGTGAGTGAGAGTAACTTTGGGAGAAAGTAAAATAGGAATAAAGATTATGAAGGGTGCTGGTATACTGAAGAGGATTTTACAGGACAATGCTATAATAGCCATTCATTGGATTTTACAGGTTGCTTTCTAACTACTTAAAATATGTATATTTAAACAAATCTGAAGCATGATTTATTTCTAGGACAAATAGCAATCAGAAAAGCACAGGTAAGCAGGCTTTATCTTTCATAAGAAAATATGAAGAAGTCATTTTTTTTATATTTCAAATTTAAAAAGGAACATTATAATGTACGCCCTGTTTCTGTGTTAATTAGCAACATGCGTAAGGTCGCCCACCTCTAAAGAGGTTAAATTTTAAGATCAAAGTGTCATCAGTCCTCAGCTGAGTCAAGGATCTTAGTTGCTTGGGTTGAAATATAACATTTAGACGTCAGTGATTCAGTGAGATGGTGCCTGACCTAGCCTTGCAAAGTTAATGGTTATTGGTTTTCTTTATGTTTTATAAATGGATTCATTTTCTAGATAGACCATGATGTATTCATGATGAGCTCATTTTTCAAATTATCTATTTATCAATTAGTTCAGTTAATTCTTATGATAAATGTTAATATTTTAAGAGAAGGCACAAAGTAATATGTTTGAACATAGCTTTTATATGGCACTGATATTTTCTAAAGTTTTATGAGGAAAATGGTTTTGTGACCTCATAATAATTTAGATTTAGGGAATTAGAACAAAAATATTACTATCTAGGCAGTTCGAATAACATTTCATTTATAACTCGGCTACAGGAATTGCTTAAACCTGATTTATGTATAGTTTGAATAAATTTTAGGGAAGAAAACTGTCTTTGTGGAGAGTTGAAAGGAATAGATTCATTTAGAAAATTTTGTGAAATAGAGTTCCTTAAAATGGTGGCATCAGGGTAAAGTATTTATGGGACAAATAGGGTTTACATACCCAAATTAGCAATTTTCTAACAATTCTCTGTTGGTTATGATTTAGCCTATAGTATAATGCATAATGGCACTTTGCAATAAGGTGTATGGGTGTATGTGAAACTGAGAGTCTTCATGACTTCGAATAAATTTAGTTTTAAATACTAGCTCTGGAAATCACCTCTGTCTCTCCCTCCCCTTCTCCCCCTCAGAGACTAAGCCTTTCCCCCATAATCAGCAATCCCTGGGGCAGCAGAAGACAGTAGCTGGCACCTAACTAATAGGACCTCTGGCAGGCTAAAGATAACATCTTGACCTAAGTTATGTTTCTTCCTGAGCCCTAAGGTATAACGACCCCTTGGCTACTTTTCCGTGAGACCAGAGAGGGGAACTCCGGAAAGGACTTCAGCACTCTCTTCAAGTCCTGAAGAAATGATTCATCACTCTTACCTCACCTGCAACCACTCAGCTCCCAACATGACTCAGAACCCCTAAGCCATGCTGTCTTGTAATTTTGCCCTGTATAATCTGTCACCTACACGCCATTGGGGAGCCAGGTCTTTGAGCTCACCTGGGTCTCCGGGCTTGGTGCCATTCCCTTAAAATAAACCTTTAGTTTCTTTGCTGAAAACTCCTTTTTGTGTCTCACTTGGCTTCCATGCCCACAGGCAAATGAACCCCCTTGAGCTGGTAACATAAAGAAGGAGTCCTTCATGGCATACTGTATACATAGAACCAGTATCTATTTTTATGATCATACTCTGTGCTATAACTCCTTTTCTGAATTTTAAACTTTCAACTAGTGAACGCTACAAATATGGACAAGTCTCTACTTGCTCCTTCCTTTCTATAGAGTTCCACGCCAACTGAGATCAATGGAACTGCTCAAAGCCCCAGAGTTTTCGCACCGGAAGAAATCCCTCACAAGCCTGGGGCCTTTCTTTATCTGAATGCTTCATTCCTCATGGCACAGTGCTATCTACCTCAGTCAGTTCTTTCTCACACTTACCCCCTTTTCCTTAGTGTTTGCCCAATTATTCCCCGAATCTTGTTCTCCTCTTTCTTCTATGAGAGTGTCTTTTTTTTTTCTTCTAGTTGAGAACTGTATGCATTGTAATAATTACATTGATCAGTATGAAAATGCTGGTAATACTGGTATTACTAAAATGAAAAATTACATATATTAAAGTAGGATGGAACAAGATAAGAAGCCAAGGCTGTCTTAATCATCAGGTTCTTGAGGTACTGAAAGTCTCCTTTCAAATCGTCTCTTAGTTTATAATCTGTCACTTTGCCCTTAACTAAATAAGTGAAGGAAAAAAATCAGCACTTAAAAGTAAACAGAATTGTATCTTAGTCCGTTTCACTCTTTGCTATTTTTTTTCCAATATTAGTTTACCATATATTGTATTTCTGTTATTTTGTATTTTAGATGTTCTGCATTTCAACCTCATCAAAGATTAAATTGATGTTTATGGGCTAATCTGGAAACCTAAATACAGTTTGTTTCACTACATCTATAAGAAAATATGTTCAAATTCCCGTTGGCTGACTTATAAAGGGGCTTTTGGAACACAACCTAATGTAAGTTGCAGACTACTGTGTTTTTAGTCTTTGTTACTTACCTCCTCTCCAGGTTAGGACATGTGTCTATTTACAGGTGGTCAACTCCGTATGTATTATGTATACACTTTTTTCCACTTCTAGATTCATAACACCATTTATTCCTTCCTTCCTTCAGTAGATATTTTAATGCCTGTTATGTAAAAGTTGCTATTTTAGGCCTAAAGGATATCCAGAAATAAAGTTACGGCCCTCACAGAGCTCACACACTGTTGGGGAAACCGAAACCAAATAATTGCACAAATACCTATAAAATACACTGGTGATAGGTCCTATGAAGGGAGGTCACACAGCACTATTTGAGCATGTAACCGGAGATCTGTCTTGTCCCCAGGGTCAGACTGGTTCCTTGCAGAGAGCTGTGCTCCAGCTAAGATCTTAGGGGTGAGCAAGAATTAAAAGAGAAAAGGTGTTGAGAGGTGATGGGACGAGGGACAAGGGTGGAGGAGAAAGTGCTCCAGATAAAGGGCACACATGTTCAAAAACCATATTTGCTCAGTTAGGTACTCTAGATGAATTTTTCTGAGAGTGATCACTGAGTAGCTGGGGGACTTTTAGCTTAAACCACATCATGAAAATTAATTGTAATCATACTAGAAAATAAGAAGGCACGTGTTTCACAAGTAGTTGTACCTTCCTTTTTTTTTTTCTAGTGTGAAGTACTCCTTAAGCCCTGACAACTATCTTGAAGATGGAATTATGAATATGGCAACTTTTCTACGGGGCTTTGAAGACAAGGGGATAAAGAATGACAGGCCTGAGGACCAGTTGAGTAAAGAGAAAAAGAAAATTCTGTTCTCCTTCTGTGACGTGTGCAACATCCAGCTAAACTCTGCGGCCCAGGCCCAAGTCCATTACAACGGCAAGTCCCACCGCAAACGCGTCAAGCAGCTGAACGATGGCCAGCCCCAGGCCCCCGCTCAAGGTGGGCCACTGCTGGCCTGCCCCAGCAGCAGCACCAGCACAGGTAGGCGGGAGCGCCCTGGCTCCATTTGCTACTGGGAAAGGCTTCTGTTCTAGCAAATGAAGGCTTTAGAGCAAAAGTTATCTTTTACCTTACAACTACTACCGTAACAATACGTATTGTTTTCCATACAGGTAAAATCCAAGAGCTGTTTGTTACTTCTTAGTATATGTATTTATTATTAATATATATCTATTAGATACACACACATGCACACACACACACAGAATTTGTATATTGGACCATAGGCTTGGTTCTGTATCCCCATAGTATGTGAACATTTCTGAAAGTATTTTGAAATGTGTTTAAAATGGATCAGTGATATCAATATTTTCCTCCTTTCTGCAAAATTAGGCTGTGTTAGGTTTCCTTTGTCTGCTTTCTGTTGGGGAGCATACTACTAGATAGTATATAAAACGCTGCAGCTCTATTTATAACATCCCACAATGCAGAAAAGGAGCATTAATCTTGTGTGTTAGACTCGTTACATTCTTTCAGGAAGTTGTCAGCCACAGCTGCTTGCAAATGGGTGGTGTTCTAACAATAGGACCAGGCGTTGCCAAAACCAACAAGCCTTACCCCTGAGATCCTGGCACCACTGCAAACACTTTCCCTTGGCTGCCTCTCACCCTTTCACTTAGGAATTCTTGCTTTCCGGCATCTGCCCTGGATTCTAAACAGTCTTTCAAAGTCCTTTATCTTATCCTTGAGCAGCGAGTCCTCCTCCACTGGGAGGAGGGTGTCTTCACTGAGATACAACTGAAGAAAAATGTGAAATTTACTGTTATCCGTAGTGAAGAGTTCTACAAAAAGTGGGCCTCCTACCCAGGTTTACAGGAAGGCCAAGATAAGCCTCCACCTAAACGTGGGGGGAGAGCTCCAAATCCCACTCCAGCAAGTTTGCTCTGGTGATGAGACTGCAGCCTGGAGGGAGATGATGCGGAGCCGCCATTCGTTGGAATTTTCCTCAGTGCCGTTACGTAGTTTTAGATTTTGTGAAGTTATGCCATTATCCTTATTAAGTGCCACTGTAAATTGTTGTGTGTGCTGTAGATAAAAAGAAAGTTTATATTTCAAGGTGACCTAACTACTTTTTTACCTGGTATATGATGTAATTTCATAAGCTATTTACCCAATCGATACTTATCATGCTGTGAAAGACTTAGAGGAACTTATAGGATATAAGATACACACTTATTAAAATAATGAAAAATTACTTTTTAATTTTGCATGTATATATTATTGTGATAATTATAAATATTTACAGATACATTAATGCATCTGTAGTTACATATTAAAAATATAGTTGGTGTTAGGTTAAAAAGTGATTACTGCCTTATAACTAAATCAGAAAGCAGTTTGCCCTAAGTAAAGGTTTGCGTTACGTCTGTAAGAGTCCAAACATCTATGCCGAAAGTGAGGTGAACCTGTGGCTTCTGCTAAGTAGCAATATTCATAGCTAACATTAATACAGCATTTTCTCTGGGCCATGTTCTGGTCCCAAGAACTTTATATAGGAATTTTCTTGTCTAGTGTTGTCATCAGCCCTGAGGTAGATACTATGATTATCCATAATTTACAGACTAGGAACGGAAGCATAGAGAGAGAAAATCGTTGTCCACGTTCATATGGTATAAAAATGGCAAATCTGGAGTTCCAACTATCTTTAATGATGAAGTCCTTATTCTTTGTCACTGTTTTGCTGCTGTTTCCTACCATGCAATAACAATTGGGTTAAATTCTGACCTATGTGTTGTAATGTATCTGTGGTCACAAATGGTTGCTTAAATAGCAAACTGACTCACTTTGATGGATCTTGAAAACAGACAGGTAAGCTCTGATTATTAATTTCTCCGTTGTTCTCCCATGCTAAGGAAATTAGCTGGCTTACATAAAATAAATTTAGTATATATATACATAGATAATTACTAGTATATTCTGTAAGTAAAACATAGCTCATCATCTAGTAGAACACAATGTATTAATGTATAGAACAATGGGTAAGAAAATGAGACAGCTTTTCAAGTCGGTGTATTAGTCTGTATGAATGACAATTTTATATATTGATAATACAGCAATAATCCATTCTCAGAAGGCTTAGGTTTAGCATATGATTCAGACAAGTCATTTAACTCTTGAAAGTGATTAGTATTAATCCTCCCACCTGAAAAAAAAAAGAGTAGGTATAATAATTACTTCTTCTCTTTGAAATAGAAATTAAACATAGATGTATGTGCAAGGATGATTATGACATGGTTTATAATTCCACATGTTTGGTGTACCCTAAATGTCCAATAGCAGAGAGGTTAAATACTTAATAGTATGCTTATAAGATGAAGGACAGAAACTATAGTCATTAAAAATCATATTTCTGAGGAATACGTAATAATGGGAAATTGTCCATGATACCATGCTAAGGGAAACATCAGAAACTTAAGTGGGGTATACTTCAGGGTTGCTATGTGTACATGTGCATGTTACCTGGTATTTAGAGTTTCAACTCAATGAGAAGCAAGCCTAACATCGTTTTATTTTTTCAGTCACTTTCCTCAGTTTTGATCTATCTAACGTCTGTTTCCTGCTGGGTAGCAGCTCCCTTAACACCTTCTCAGCCCATAACTTCTCACTTTTGTATATTCAGAGGGACTCTGATTTAGAAGATTCAGTTCTATGTATAAAAACATCCATGTCATAGCCAAATGAAGATTTGGCCAGGCAGACCCTGGGGTTTAGAGTGGAGGGTGGGGCCCAGTCAGCTCTCATGCTGCCCTTCGGCCCAGGTGCTGGGGAACCACGGAGGGATGGTTGAGTGGAGGTATCCTCACCTTACAGCCTTGGCAAGGTTGCAATGCTATTCTTGGTTGGTGATTGCTATTCTTGTTGTCTCGATGGGTCACAGCGTGCTCCTAACAGACCCCGTGGTCCCTTAGGCATTGCGAGTCCCTGAGATTTAGCTGCATCTTTCAGCTTACCCCCAGTTGATAATAAAAGGCTCCGTTCCTCAACTGCTTGTGCCTCTTTCTCTCACATTGTGGCAGCCCTGGCAAGATTGTGTCCTCTGTTCTCCTCTGTGTATCAACTATTGGGACTTGAGGGCATGTACAGAATCCACCTGACAACTAACATCCCTCTTAAAAACCTAGAGCTGCTGGGCCCAGGCAGATGGACGTGGAGTGAGGTGTAGGGGCTCCTCCATATTTTTTTTCCCCTGCTTAGGAAGCACACGGGAGACTGGCAAGCTCACTGACAAAGCAGGTACCTAGTTAGGGAAAAAAACACTAGTCTCCTTTTTTGTGCCCATTCCTTGACTGTCGGGAGTGTTAGGGGCTGAATTGTGTCCCCCCAAAACAAGGTATGTTGGAGTTCTAATCTTCAGTACTTGAAAATATAACCTTATTTGAAGATAGAGTCTTTACAGAGGAAATTAGTTTACATTGAGGTTGTTAAGGTTAGGTTGACCCTACTCCAGTGTGACAGATGTCCTTATAAAAGGGGGAATTTGACATAGAGACACACACAGAGGGAAGATGATGCGAAGAGACAAGATGGCCATCTGCTAACCAAGAAGAGAGGCCTGGAACCGACCCTCTCCTCAGAGTCCCCAGAAGGAACCAGCCCTGCACCCCTTGATTTAGGACTTCTGGCCTCAGAACTGGGAGATGATAAATGTCTATTGTGAAGCCACCCAGCTCTTGGTATTTGATGACAACAGCCCTAGAGGTTAATAGAGGGAGGAACAAAGTAGCCTGTCTCCTCCCCAAAGGAGAAAAGATGTGACCGTAGAGATAACCTTCCAAGCACTATTAATTTTACAGGTAACTTCCCCTCCTCTCTCAGTCTTATTCTAGTGGTGGGGTTAGTAGGGGTGGGAGTGGGGTTCACAGGGTGGTGGCTGAGACTTGAGTAATTTCTCGGAATAAGTAACTGACCGCTAACCACTTGCAGTTCTAATTAATGAAATTAAACTAATAATCAGTAATAGAAAACCAATAGGAAAATTAAACAACATATCTCTTAAATAATGCATGAGTCAAAGAGGAAGACTCAAAAGAAATAAGAAACACATAGAACTGGATGAAAATGGAAAAACAACATATCAACATATGCAGAATATAATTAAAATAGTGCTGAGAAAGAAATTTATAGCACTAAGTGCTTATATTAGAATTGAGAAAAGGTCTCCAACAAACAAATCCCGACCTTAAGAAGCTAGAAGAGAAAAAAAATAAAGCAAGTAAAACTTGAGAAATCTGAGTAAGATTGGTAGATTGCATTCCTGTCAACATCCTGATTGTGATATTACTTTGTAGTTTCGCAGAATCTTCCCATCAGTGGAAGCTGGATAAAGTGTTCAAGGAAACTCTCTGTAGTGCTTCATACATCTGTATGTGACTCTCTAGTGATCGCAATAAAAATTTCAGTTAAAAAAAATCATGATAAAGGTGACTGTCTAAAATGCCCAGTCTTCTAATAGCATTATTAGGGGTGATAATGAACAAAAATTGGAGGGTTTGGCTTTTTAAAAATTATCAAATGTCTACTTTACAGAGATTACTAAAATAATCTCTTTAAGAGAAGTGTCAAGAGAAGATAGATTTCGAAATAAATTAATGGCAATGTGATCTGCTGAGAACAATGACAGATCTACATATGAGCTAGGTGTGGCACGGAGAAAGGAATGGTTAACTTTGAAAAGGTCAGGGAAGGCTTCCTGGAGGAGATGATATTTTAGGTGAATATTCAAAGATGAGTTTCAAGTTATTCAAGGGAAAAACAACATTCCAGGTAGAGGGGACAGCAAAGCAAATGCAGGTAGGAATAAACTACAAATAGTTTATTATTATTGGAGTGAAAGAAGATCCCTCTATCAAAGTAGAAAGTAGTTGTAACAGGAAGAAGTCTTCCTTGTCTTCTGGGTACAGAGGCCTAGGAAAAAACACAGCTGCCCAAACACACACATAGGAAAAATAAGGGATAAGGGACAGCTGCTAGAATTCAGAGCTCTCCTCAGTTCTCTTTCTCTCTCACTCTGGTTTATCACCTGGGGCCTCCCCATCAATTCCAGACATCCTAGCTTAGGTGTTTTTCCAGGATTCCACGTGACTGTACAGAGGTTATTTTCCATGACCTACTTACAGTTTCCCAAGTCCAGACAAAACTGACCATATATGTTTTCTATGTTTGGTGGCTAGCGACCCTCATCCTGCCCTTTGATATCAAAGGCCGAGACCTATTCTTTATCCTGGGTGCCTCCAGCTGTAATATTACCCCATCATTCCTATCCCATTCACCATTCTCATACTCATTCCCTGAGATGGACCTGAATTTCAAAAGTTGAAGCAAATGGTATGTGAATGACTGATAATCTAACATAGTGGTTCTCAAATTTTAGCATGCATCAGAATCACCTGAAAGGTGATTTAAAATAGGTTGCTGGGCTTCATCCCAAGAATTTCTTTTTCAGTAGGTCTGGGGTGGAACCTGAAAACTTGCATTTTTAACAAGTTCTCAGATGAAGAGGAAGGTGCTGGTCTGAAATCATACTTTGCCAACACGAATCTAACCCATCGAGGAAGATTTAGACCCAGAAAAGGAGCTTCTTACCTTAAATAAATCTGTAACCGGGAGATCAGAAAAAAGAAAGGTGGCCTTCTTGTGTTCCTTGTCTTCTCCTGGGGCATCCCCTGACCCAGGGAAAGAGAGGGACAATGTCATGGAAATAGAGTGATACAGCCAGCCTCTCCCTCTCCCAACCCCAGCAACCAATCCAGACCCCTAACTGGGAGCTTTAGAAGTAATTTTGCGCCTTCGACAGTATCTAAAAACAGTAAAGGCAGACTGAAAGGCTGCAGTGAAGTGGATAAATGGGGTCTCACCTTGTGGCAGGTATTGTGCTAAGTAGGTTACCTTGTTTGAATCCTCATAACAAATTTATGAGGAAGGTACTATTATTATTACATACAATGTGGATGAGGAATAAAGAGGTTAGGTAACAGCTGGCTTGGAAGAAGTCGGCCTGATTCTGTGGCCTGAGTCCTTACCATGGTGTCATTGTTTTTCATCTGTAAGATATGTTAGGTTGAGCAGAAATTACTTGGATTGTGCTTGCAGGTTACTGCTCAAACAGTGTACCTGATATGGAAGGTGAATCAGAAAACGAGAGGATGTAAGCTCTGTTTCTGGAGGCAGCCTGTTTGTGTGGAAAGGCCGGCTTTTGCTATTCAGAGCCTTTCCCCACATATAAATCAGCGACAGGTGATGCTCTGATAACCCCCCTCCCTTCCATTCAGAAACAGGTAAATCACCAGATAGAGTAATGCATGTTAACTTTATATTTTATTCTCCGTGTGTCCTCAGGAATGTTTGTGCCTGTCATGGAGAATAAAGTGGCCCCAAGGATAATGGTGGGGAGGCGTGCTTGTATTCTGGGGCGTTGGGTATCCATTTTTCCTCAGAATGGAAGGGAGTCTCTCTTAGGGGGACCTCTGATCCTGCCCTTGCCACTAGTTTGGCACAAACAATATTTAAAACTATGAAATATCAGGCCCAGAGTACGGAGGTTCTGCTGAATTGTGGTAAGAGAGACCATTTGTACTCGATCTGAGGTGTACTAGAGATAGAGGTTATCATGAAAAGACTGAAATAATGACTTCAGTCCTCACAACCCGCAAGATAGGTCTAATTTTCCTCATATTTCAAATCTAGAAACTGAGAATTAGAGCGATTTGGAGGCCTTTCCTAAGGCCACACAAAACTTCAAAGTCTAAGATCTTTCACTCTACATTACCTCTCATAGCTTTTAAAACATATTCTTCGCAAAGTGAAAATGAAAAGAATTCATGACTATTTTTTCATTAGCTAATGTTTGTTTTTTCCCTGTTGCATGCTAACTAAAATGTGCATTTTCTTTCTCACTTTCAATTAATTCCAAAATGATTTCTAATCATGTTTGAAGTTAAGCTTTTAAGACTAAGCAGGAGTTAGTCAAACAAAGAGAGTGGAAAACCATGATGCAAAGGGAGTAAAGAGAATGTTTGAAATCTTAAATTGAGAAAAAGCTTGGCATGTCTAAAAAGCTGAGATATGGCTGAAACTGAGTGAGAGAACTAGGAAGAAAAATAAGAGAAGTTGGGAAGGTAGGCAGTAGCCATTAGAAAATTTTTTTAGAAAAATAATACTTTATTTTAATCATGATTTTGTGGGTCAGAGACTGGGGCTGATCTCAGCGAGGTTGTTCTTATCCTGGACTCACTGGAGGTCGCTCACACAGATGCAGGCAGCTACACATCAGCTGGGTTGGGTGGCCTAAGATGACCTCCCACATGCGTCTGGCATTTGGTGCTGACTATAGGCTGGGTCACACTCACCGGTAAACTCTCCTCTTAGAATTGCTTTGACTAAGGTTCATCACACAGAGGTCACAGGTAGCGCTGCAAGACAGCAGAGCAGAAACTGCAAAACACTGCACTCTTTTGGTCAGGGCTAATCACAAGACCAGTCCAAATATCAGCTGTGGGAAAACAGACTGCCTCCTCATGTGAGAAGTGGCATCTTTTATTTGGCCTTGGGAATTTTGAACTGAGTTTGATTCTATTTTAAGTTGAGGACACTTAGGAAGTGGGGAGAGACGATAAGGGTGATAAAATCAGGGGACTTTGCCGCAGGAAGTAGAGGTAGTGGTTTGGAGGTGGAAATGGAAAGCAAGACTGGAAGATGCGTTGTCAGCTGGAGCATTGTATGGAGTGTTCTTTTCTTTGTTGCTATAGTCTGTGTTTCTCTTTGATGAGTCCAGGATCGTCAGCTGTTTTTTACCCACCTCCCTTCTAATGATTTCTTACTTTTATTCCTATTCTACATTGAAGAACAGCTTATAGAGTCAAGTCACTGTGATAGGTATTATGACTATCAAAGTACAAGGATGGGCTGTTAAAGACAATGGCGAAATTCTTCCCACTGCATCTCATATATATTGAAAATGTAACATTTATCCTTCAAAGTGTTTTCTCATTTTTGAACCTCAGAACTTAAACTTGAAATTGTAACACTATAAAATCACCACAAGATGGTGCCACAAGTACATTGAAAGGAAGATATTTTCCTTATTCCTAATCCCACAATATTTTGCTGGAATTTATTAATGAGTATGGAGGGCAGAAAAATACTTATAAATGAGTGAGGCTATGTGTGACATGAAAGTTGGCAAGAGCATGATCATTTGACATACTTTTCATGAGCATCTTCCATGTGTTAGGCATAATCTATAGTGGAGATATCAGTGGGGTGTGTGTGTGTGTGTGTGTGTGTGTGTGTGAGAGAGAGAGAGAGAGAGAGAGAGAGAGAGAGAGAGAGAGAGAGAGAGAGAGAGAGAGAGAGAGAGAGAGAGAGAGAGAGAGAGAGAGAGGATAGGGGATATTTTTGTCCAGTTTTCAGGAATAAAAATTATTACTTAAGTATCTACTATTGCACTCTGTCTGGAAAAATTATAGTTCATTTTAAGAGATATTAGATACAAGCATAAATGTTTAATGATGCAAACATAGGTTTGTGTGATAAATGTAGAGATATGACTAGAATTCGTCAATATGATAATGTATTTTACTTTTGCAGTAGAAACATATGGTTTTCAATACTTGACTTTTCTTCATTTTTGTTGAGTCAGTTTGCCATTTATCATTTAACCAAGAAATGTTTTGCAAAATATAAGTAACATGGTGAAAGTATAACAAATCCTTAGAGAAGTATCAGTGAGTATCTACCAGTCAGTGCACTAAGTAAATAAAACATTTCAGTGTGGAGGAAGGTAGGTTAAATGATTTATAATGCATTTATTTCCCTAGATCCCTTAATTATAAGTCCATAAAAATCTTTTCATGGAATAATTATATAGCCTTTTTTTAATGACTTCCTACACTATTTAATGAAAGGGCAGACTTAGAAAGGGAAAAGGTCTTGGTCAAAATATACAAAACTGGACTCTTGGAAAAAGGGTATTTGATTTCCTTGGTATAAATCTCAGATCCTTATGAGAGAGCCCAGGAATTGTCTCTTATTTGGAATAATTCAGACCTAGTGATGATACAGAAGGAATATCGGTATACATTTCAGAGTCTTTGTCTTACCCAGGATTGATCACTGTAAGTTTTCAAGTATTTTACTAAACCTGAATTTTATTCTCTCAAACAAGAATAAAGTTATTCTCCACATCTGTACTCCCCATGTAAATTTAACTGAGATTTATGTTCTAGAGTTTATAAAGATTGAGGTTCCCTGTGAAGGAGAGAAGAGCAACTTGGAAATAGGATGAAGATTGAAGTTAAAACTCCAACCCCCAAAATGCTTTGAGATAGAGCCCAATCTTTTTGGATGGTATTAGAAGTCTAAAATTACACCTAAGGTAGACATGAAAAAGTCACTATAGAAGAGCTTCATGTTTTTTCTGTACATATGGTTTAAAATGTCAATTATATAAATACAGACTCGAAGGAATCATATATAAAGTATGAGTTTGAATGGGACTTAAAAAAAACAAAGAATTAGAAGGACATTTTTAGTGGACTGATAGTCTATTATATTAAGAATGCTTTGGACTATAAACTTTTTTCCCTTCCCTTTAGATCATCTTTTTTTTTTTAAAAAAAAAAGTACTTTCAGGTGTACAAAACAACATAATGATTAGACATTTACACCCCTCATAAAGTGATAACCCCAAGTCTACTTCCCATCTGACATCATACACAGCTATTACAATATCATTAACTATATTGTCTGTGCTGTACTTACATCCCGTGACTACTTAATTATAGTTGACATTCAGTATTATTTTATATTAGTTTCAGGTGTACAGCACAGTGGTTAGACATTTATATAATCTGTGAAGTGATCTCCCCAATAAGTCCAGTACCCATCTGACACCCTACATAATCTTTACAACATTACACTGTAAACTTTCAGATATGTGTATTAGCAGATAATATTTCATCATATCATGTCTTGGTTTTTAGATTTTAAAACCAAGTACTAATATGATTCAGTGTGGAAACTGAATCATGGGCAATTATGGGAAGTGTTTGGGTGGCTGAGTGATTTGAATCATCAAAGCCTCACTTAATATCTTGGTGTCTTCTTATAATAGAACCTATTTTTCTCCCGTGTGTGTGTGTGTGTGTGTGTGTGTGTGTGTGTGTGTGTGTGTGTTTATTACCTATTTTAAACTAATCTAGGGAGAAAAGCTTTTGATAGCAGGCTCAATAGAAAGTCAAAATTGGTTGGTTCATTTCCTCCCTGGGGCATGAATGTGTTGTCACTTTGACTGACCAACTTTCTTCATGAAGATTTTCCACTTTCATACTTTTACGGTATCAAAGCCAAGGAGGCTGGTGAACATCCCCAGTTAGGCATCCCTGTGGAATGTTAAAACTGACCCTGGGATTGGGGTTTATCCGTGACACTTACAGTTTTTCTGGAGCTGGTTCTTAGTCCAACTGTGAAATATGTTTGCTTTTCTCCTGATTATGTGAGGAGTTTGGAGGAACTGGGTGAGCTGGTTATCGTATGTTTTTATGGGCTGACTGTAATGGCATTTACATCATGTTGACACACTTCATTTCCAGAGCCTGCCCCCTGGTGAGTTTGCTTTGCAATCCAGAGATCTTGTCCTACAGATGCTGTAAGTTAATTTTTTTCTGATGAGGACATGACATAAAAATGTCCAAGGAGATGCTGATTTTGATCCTGGGGAGTTTCCCACTCGAGGTAACCAGTTACTTTTAGAAGTTGCAATAATTCCATTAAACTCCCAGCGCACTATTTTGGTTGCTAAAGAAAGAATTCACTAAATTATGTTGTACTTTACAAAACCAATAAATGCAGTTTCCATCTTTACATGGAAAATGACTTTGTGATTATATTCTAGAAACTAAGAGTAGAGCCCCCACACTATGCTATACTTTGTACAGTGAATAGGAAGACCAGTGTTATAATAAACGCCTCTGAGACTCCACCCCACAGCAAATCTGAACCCCAACAGATACACGAGACACGTTCTTTTGGGGGGATTACCTATAGTTTATGTTTTTAATAAAATTGTGTATATTTAAGGTACACAACACGATTTGGTATATATTTACATAGTGAAATGATTACTACAGTGAAACCAATCAACGTATCTATCTCCCAACATAGTCACTTTTGTGTGTGTGGTGAGAGCACCTGAAATCTACTCTCTTAGCCAGTTTCCAGTATTCAGTGCAGTGTTATTAACTACCGCCATCATGTTGTACCGTAGATTGCTAGCTTATTCATCCTACATGACTGCGACTTTGTACCTTTTGACTAAGATCTCTTAGAAGGTGTTGAGTGATATAGATCCAAAGCCTTAACTCTAGTGTCAATGCTATGTTAGGTTATTGATATACTTATTATAAAAAGTATTTATTTAGGAAATATACTCATAGGAAAACTCCAGTAAATACAACATAATACATTTCTTAGGAATATTTTTTAAATGTATTTTAAAGTTAAACAATTTGAATATTGAAGGTAAAGAATATAATACCCGTTTTATACAAGTGATTTTGCAGAATTCCTATACTACATAGTATATAAAAATAAATATATACTATGTAAAAATAAAATAAGACCCTTTACTTCATAAGGTGAAGCTTATTTTTTGTTTCTGACATTCTCACATGGGTTGTTATAGACATTTTGCTTTAGGGTACAATGAGAAGAGGGTGAGATCACCCAATGTTTTAAGCCTTTTTCTGAAAGAATGTTTTTTCCTTTTAAAATTTCCTTTTGAAAATTATAAAGTAAGTTGTTAAAAAATGTTTATGTCAAGTACCTTTCACATTACTGTGTATGAGTTAGGCAATCAATGAGTGGTTGATACTATCTTTCCGTTTTGTTCTTTTCTTGGCACAGTAGTTCTGAATGGCTTCTTCTTCCCTTCCATTCCCATGGCCTAGTTTTGTCATTTTGCATTATGGCTACATCTCTGCTCTGCTTTGTGCCTTAATGGCATCTTCTCTTGTATTTTTGTCCATCCTCTTAATGCAATGCTAATCTCCAAATCTCTTCCCTTAGCAAGAGAACATGTGCTTAGGTGTCATTTCCCAATCCTTAACCTTATAACAGTTTAGGTAAACATTTCTACAGGTTCTACAGGAATCTCTTACCTACAATTCCTGAAATTCAAGAAGCTAGGAAAATAAGCAAGTTTTGTAATTCATATTGATGTGAGGTTAATGATCGTCTTTATCCCATCTAGCATTAATATGCACATGTTTTGCTACAGAAATGTTAATGTGTCTGATTGTGGAGTGTTACCACAGACCTCACTGGAGTTATTATACAATTCATGGTATATGCAGAGTATTATCTTTCTAAAATTTGGAAGCCTTTGAATTCTGAAATGGATCTGGCAGTAAGGGTATTAGATAAGAAGTTGAGGAACTGTCATCAAATATTATGGTTTCATTTTAAGCTGTTATTCCTAAGGAGCTGCATGTATGGTAATAAAAGAATTTTAGGCACACAGTCTCTCATGGACTATTTCCTAGCATAAGAAAAGGAGAGAGAGAGAGAGAGAGAGAGAGAGAGAGAGAGAGAGAGAGAGAGAGAGAGAGAGCAATTGCTGAATCAGTGATGTCCAGTATGATTTTTCACAGTACACTCAAATGTTATCTTAGGGTCTTCATGAGGCACAAAACGAATAGAATTCAGACAGCCTAAGTAGCTACATAAGATTAGTGCATCTTCTGTGATGTGGGTACACAAGCACACACACACGCACACACGCTGCACGCTCACTCACTTGTGTGCATGTCCACTCATGTATGTCTGTAACTATCTCCAAAAAAGGGTGTCTAACCAGTGGCTCCTAAGGAGTCTACTCTACACACAGGGACTGTACCACAGGGATATTCATGGGTGTTCAATGTTTAACATTGCTCCGAACGCTGTGTTATGTAAATGTATGTTGTGGCATATTGCTGATTTCTACACAGATATTAATATTTTGGATTGTGCTAAATATGGCACTTAAGAGCGATTAGTATTACTAGAACAGAACACAATCATTTGCAGAAGATTCTTAAATCACAAATTGCTTTTATTGGATCCTGATTTGCTTTGCTTTAGAGATTCAGTGAGAAAAAAACCCATTTAAAAAAAAATGAATAGAGCCTTAAAGTGTGCTGTATCGATGCTGTCTATTAGGAATTCCTTCCAGTACTTTTTGTGATTTTTGATAAATGTTTTATGTCCTTTTTGCTTTTCACTTTGCATGCACACGTCAAAGCTCTGTCTCTTGTCTCCAATCATTGCTGCTACTTTCTGGGCTATAGCTACCTTGTTCCTTTTAAGATTATGTCAACAGGCTCTTGCATCTTATACTAATGAAAGAGAAAGGATGGTGAAAGGTAAAGATAAATTTGGGGTGTCTGGGGTAGGCAATGTATGGATTTAACCATAGAGTTTTAAAAAATGTTAAACAGTCAAAGACTATGGTGTTAAAAATATTCTCTACCTTGTATGTTTATTTTCTTGTTACACAGAATACATTTAAATTTTTTATCATTTAAAAATTTGTTTTAGAGTAGAAGTGATGGTATTTTGCCTTGCTGCTAGCACAGCCCTGCACATTTTTATTATCATTATTATTTTAATTTAAAGACAGGCACATGGGGGGTTAAAGGATAGTTAAACTTGCTCTTTAATGAATATCTGTGTCAAATAGATGGACGTGTGTGTGTGTGTGTGTGTGTGTGTGAGAGAGAGAGAGAGAGAGAGAGAGAGAGAGAGAGAGAGAGAGAATTGTAATAGCCTCTAGTGATTTCATTTGTCTATAGAGAAGTCCAGGAACCTACAGCTATTTTGATTTTGCAGCTTTTATGATAAGTCCACATAATACAGACTACTGATTTCTTCTCTGTATCCAGCTCATTGTTGAAAAGCCAGAGCTATTTTTACCATTTACACAATTTCAGTAGATGAGTCTTCATTCCACAAGGTTTGGTGCTAAATCTGTGGAGCCTTTCGTAATCATATCCTTTTTGTGGTTTGCTTGAATTTGATCACACTGGCTGATTTCATGCATTGATAATGAAGGCTTAGGTTGCCTGTTTCTCGGCTTAAATCCACCTCAGACTTGTAGGTTGACAGTGCTTCTGGTTTCAGCACGCGTGGAGATAGAGAATTGAAATTGCTCTGCTTTCTTTACAAATGACTCAGAGTGTGCTTGTCCTTCCCTAAAATGTTGCCAGCGTGTAAAGGATTTTCAATGAGCAGTGCAATAAGCCAGCATCTGGGAAGGTTTGGAGCTGCACTGCTCTAGTGTGGTACTGTCATACAGATCATCAGGGCTGGAGCCAAGTCTCGGTAGCACCGAGCATTACACTGGTCACATACTGGAAGTTTTGTTCCTGCAACTTGGTTGCTTGCGAAGCTGGTGGAAGCCCTGCCAGGATGTGGAGTGGACTTCCTAGCAGAGGTGAGGATTTTTATTCTAAAACTTGGATGCCGGGTTCTGCGGTCTCCGTAACAGATTGTTTGGTACACTATGTGGAATCTTGGGGAGTTATCAATTGTGTTTTTCACGTCTTGCTGACAGATCCAAAGGGGCAGCACTGAAGAGCAAAATATATGATTCTTTCATTTTATTGGGGACTAACTCCTTAAATGGGTGTGATAGCATTCTTCTTTTTTTTTCCCCTTTTTTTCTGTGCTAGCTGTTTGCCGAGGACATCTTACCAGGAGGTGACTTCCTTTGCATTTTAAACATTCAGAACAAATCAGTGATATTGTGCGGTTTGCTGTCATTACATTAAGTAGGTAATTAGCAGTGGTATTATGTGCTTCATGTGTACAAAATAAAGGCTCTGAACTAGAACTTTGTAGAATCTTTGACTTGAAAAATATATAGGAGGAAATCAGTGATGTTTACGAGATAACTAAGAAAGTAAGTGAAATGCATTACATACTGGAGTTGACGCCTTGTTAAGCTTGACATCATTAAGAATTAAAAGTTATGACCTGTCATGCACTGGACAACCTACAGTAATTGATTTCTGGAGATGGTATACTGAGTGAGAGAAGAAAATTAGCAGCATTTTCTCATAAAGCATGTTTTAATTTGATGTGACGTTTTAAATGTAGCAGATTTTATCATTTAAATGTAAATAAAGTACTGACACTCACCTGGGAAGTTAAATGACTAGATTGTCATGCCCAGAAAGGTTTGATGTGGCATTATAAGTATGGAGTATTTGAAAACCAACTGGATAAGGGCAAACTCAAAGTTAGGCTCTGAGTCGATGGAGTCCTATTTCTCAGGCTCTTCTAAACTCTAATTCCTACACGATGAGAAGCTGTTTCTAAAGAAGAAAGGGCTGTGACAGTTATAATGTATTCAAAACGCAGTATGCTTATTAAGTGTCTGTTTAGTACGTTAGGTCTGCAGAGAAATCTATTTTTATTTGATTGAGAGCTAACATGGCACATTGGGAATGTATAGATGTGTGTGTGTGTGTGTGTGTGTGTGTGTTTCCTGCTAAAATTATTTGAGGCAGCTGTTTTATGGCTTTTAACTCTAAAGTTAAAGATAAGTGTGTATTTGTTTGACAGAAGATTCGAGAACCCCATTTACTGACAGTACATGTAAAGCTTGGCTAAGCAGACGCATCAGGAGCAAACCATTTGTGTTCGCCAATCTGTCTCAGCGAGTCCCAGGGCCACTATCTTGCTAGAAGCCACTGTGTGCTTTTGAAAGCATGAAATTAGTTTTATACTGAGCACATGGTTTCTCATTTAGCAGCTCTTTTTATGGTAATGGTCAATTTATGGTTCACTGCCAGGATTTCGGTGTTCTGTCAAAGTTGATAGCTTCTGCTAAGGTGTCTCTATGAGATAAATTTTTTAAAAAGTAGAATGGGGGCCAAGTGACCCAATTAGACCCTTAAGAAGAGACTCTTACCTTCAACCTAGTCTACTTTCTGAATGCATTGTCATTTCTCCAAATTTCCTTTATGTTGTTTAATCCAAGACCTACAGATTTAAAGTTGTTAACATTTCCCACTTTGGACCTTATTTTACATGTGTCATCACAATACCATAGTTATATTTTGAGATGTAAAATGTTTGTTCAACTTTTTACAATGCATTTGTAGAAAACCACTCTATTAGTCCTGGCCATATTGTGTAATTTGTCATTAGGCTTATCTGCTTGTTTCTTAGTACATCCTATACCATTTTCGGATATAATGCAAGGCTTTTATATATTTTATAGTTGATATATATTACTCATATTTTATTATACATATACGTGCTACAGGAGGAGGGTTAATTAAGGAATAAAATTAAACTATGTCATGATACATTAAAAATGTTGAAAAATGTCTTCTTTTATAAAACTGCCTCATCTTGACAAATAAAACCTTTCAAATGCTAAAATTATAGAAATATTAAAAAATAGTTTTTGTTTCTACAGCGTGTTTATAGATGAAATGTACTTGTAGATGTTGATTTCCTAGTAAAAGAATGATTTCCTTAGTTTTTTTATTTTCATCCGAAAATAAACCTTTTGAGTTTTGTTGGTCATAATGCATTTTGAAATAGACATGATCAAAATTAACTACCAATGACATTTAAGGAAGTATTTATTCTTTGCCTGGTTGTAATGGATATACATATATATGATATAAAGGTGGATTAGGGTACACGTTTGAATGATGCTCTTATACTTTTTCTTCCATATAACCTTGATAAAGGAACTGAAAACACTTCTGAAATCTTGAATTTTGTGATTTTTTTTTCTTGTTAACCTTGGATCTGTACCTAGGTTAAGTGATTTCACATGCTGAGCATTCAAGATAAAATGTTATTTATTGAAATGCAGGGATATAATATGTACCATTATAATTTGAAAAATTTTTTTTTAGATAAAGCATAATTTTAAACAACTTCGTTGTCTTTTGTTCTTTTGGGAATGTCATGCCACAAGTCATCATCAGATTGCCAGGGGGATTTTGTTTTAGATTTTTACTTACGGATAAGTATATAATATTTCTCACTTCCCCAAAGCCCATGAAACAAATTGAGTTTTGGGTTGAGATTTAGAAAGTTAGAAGGGCATTGAGATTTTCTCTTTGAATTTCCTGACGATGTAATGTGTTTAGTAAATGAAACCTTTTAAGAAGTTTTAGAATGTCAGAATCCTCTTAGAATAGTGAAACATCACAGTACACAGATCATAGAGAATTTACTACAGGAAGCAAGGGATAATTTAGCATATCTGCCTGAAGTCTTAGCAGTAATTTCTCTTTCACAAGAAGTTGAATTTAGAAAGTTATCATAAGGATGGGAGATTCTCATGCTTCTCAGTGATTTACCTGCATCTTTTCACTTTTATATCAAGAGATAACAATCTTGAGTTTCCGTCAGGAGATTTAAAACATGGTTAGTTATGAAATATTATTGATGTAGTAAACCTGCTTTAGTTGAGAAACACGATTGCAAAATTAAAGTACTCTTCAAGTTCATTGAGCTTTCCCAATGTATACGTTCAGTAGTTTGGACTATTTATGTAGCTTATATTTTGTTTTCAGGTTTGTTGATGTGGTGATGAATAATTTTTAGTATGACCCATGCAATATTTTGGAAATACCTTTACTAAGTATGATTGTTTGTTTAGCTGAAATTCAAATTTTACTGAGTGTCCTGTATTTAATATGGGAATCCTCCCTAGTTTCTAAATAAGAAAGCGAGTCTCCAAAAATTACCTAGATAATTGAGTCAAAGCCAAAGCCAAAATAGAAGCTTCAAATTCCTAGCAAAGCAGTTGTTTTCTACTGTTAGAATTTATTCTTGGAAATTTCTATGATAAGAAAATTTCCATTTGAAAAACCTAAAATGATATAAAAAAATAGGATTGGTGGAGCAGAAATCCTGAGTAAGGATATGAAAGCCTCCTGTACATACTGAGATAAAATAATAAAGGCAGCATATTAAATAATAGCTATCAGTAACATTTTAAATAAATAACATTGAGAATTGTCCAGTTAATTTCCAGTGGTTATGACTTGCCAACTAGAACATTTTCAGGATTGTCTTCTCTTAACAGGTTTGCGGTGCTTATAAATTAATTTTGTTTTGCTATAGTTAAGATGCCTAATGAGAGATCCCTCCCTCAATGCCCCCCTCAACCCCTCTATCTGGATTTCATTCAAATGTTCATAGTCCTTTTGATTTTAGGACTCTTGCTTTTGACTGCCACTTTCTAGGTTTCTCAGAGAGGCAGAGTAACTTGCAAACGTGATCTAGAAGAAAAATCTATGAGATACGTTAATTACTCGGTGCACCATAGTTGAATAAAATAGAACAGAGATAATATTTATTGTGTACCTAGTATGTGCCTCATATGCTGTAAAAATGTTTATAGGCTGGTTTTTATTGAATTTTTAAATAACTTATTAATGTATCAATGTAATACCCATTGTACAGATGCTAAGCTATTTATCAGAAACACTGTTCCCAGCCCAGAGTTACTCCAATTGTAATGTCACCACAACAGAGCACAACATTCTGTCCTGGCTCTGAATGTCACTCTTACAAATCTGGCAACCTCTACACAGGACAATAAAGGAATAAAGGCTCATTCATCTTCCTTCACTTCATCCAAGGATGTAGCGGAAAACCCTCTGTGCTCACTCAGTCTTCTATGTTACCTTTCTTTACTCTTTTCACTTTCTAGTATCCCGCCCCCACCACTGTGTTTATAAATATCCCCAACAGGAGTGACTAGACATCAGTGTATAATTTGTTTCTCAAAATGAGAAAAAACATACAGAAGTGAACTTACATATA
>NW_027669043.1:0-2500 GCF_964194185.1 Rhinolophus hipposideros
AACTCTAACCCTTAACCCTAACCCTAAACCTAACCCTAAACCTAACAGCAACCCTAACCCTAACCCTAACCTTAACACCAACCCTTACACTATCCCTAACCATAAACCGTAACCCTAACCCTAACCCTAACCCTAACCCTAACCCTAACCCTATACCTAACACCAACCCTAACCCTAACCGTAACTCTAACCCTAACACCAACCCTAACCCTAACCCAAAACCTAACCCTAAACCTAACCCTAACCCTAACCCTAACCCTAACACTAACCCTAACCCCTAACCCTAACCCTAAACCTAACCCTAAACCTAACACCAACCCTAAACCTAACCCTAACCCTAACCCTAACCCAAAACCTAACTCTAACCCTAACCCTAACACTAACCTAACTCTAAATCTAAACCCTAACCCTAAACCTAACCCTAACCTAACCCTAAACCTAACAACAACCCTAAACCTAACCCTAACACTAACACCAACCCTAACCCTAATCCTAACCCTAAACCCTAACTCTAACCCTAACCCTAACCCTAACACCAACACTAACCCTAATCCTAACCCTAAACCCTAACCCTAACCCTAACCCTAACCCTAAACCTAAACCGTAACACTAACCCTATCCCTACCCCTAACCCTAACCCTAAACCTAACACCAACCCTAACCTTAACCCTAACCCTAACCCGAACACCAACCCTAACCCTAACCCTAACCCAAAACCCTAACCCTAACCCTAACCCTAACCCTAACCCTAACCCTAACACTAACCCTAACCCTAACCCTAACCCTAACCCAACACTAACCCTAACCCTAACCCTAGGGCGAGGGGTAGTGCTCGGGGTAACCTAACCCTAACCCTAACCCTAACCCTAACCCTAAAACCAACCCTAACCCTAACCCTAACCCTAACCCTAACCCAAAACCTAACCCTAACCCTAACCCTAACCCTAACACTAACCCTAACCCTAACCCTAACCCTAACACTAACCCTAACTCTAACCACTAACCCTAACACTAAACCTAACCCTAAAACTAACAACAACCCTAACCCTAACCCTAACCTTAATCCCAATACTAACACTATCCCTAGCCCTAAACCGTAATCCTAACCCTAACCCTAACCCTAACCCTAAACCTAACACCAACCCTAACCCTAACCCTAACCCTAACCCTAACACCAACCCTAACCCTAACCCAAAACCTAACCCTAAACCTAACCCTAACCCTAACCCTAACACTAACACTAACCCTAACCCCTAACCCTAACACTAAACCTAACCCTAACCCTAACACCAACCCTAAACCTATCCCTAACCCTAACCCTAACCCAAAACCTCACTCTAACCCTAACCCTAACCCTAACCCTAACCTAACTCTAACTCTAAACCCTAACCCTAACACTAACCCTAACCCTAACCCTAACCCTGAACCTAACACCAACCCTAACCCTAAACCTAACCCTAACCGTAACCCTAACCCTAACCCTATCCCTAACCCTAACCCTAACACTAAACCTAACACCAACCCTAACCTTAACCCTAACCCTAACCCTAACACCAACCCTAACCCTAACCCTAACCCTAACCCTAACCCTAAACCGTAACACTAACCCCATCCCTACCCCTAACCCTAACCCTAAACCTAACACCAACCCTAACCTTAACCCTAACCCTAACCCTAACACCAACCCTAACCCTAACCCTAACCCTAACCCTAAACCGTAACACTAACCCCATCCCTACCCCTAACCCTAACCAAAAACCTAACCCTAACCCTAACCTTAACCCTAACACTAAACCTAACCCTAATCCTAACCCTAACACTAACCCTAACTCTAACCCCTAACCCTAACACTAAACCTAACCCTAAACCTAACACCAACCCTAACCCTAACCCTAACCTTAACACCAATACTAACACTATCCCTAGCCCTAAACCGTAACCCTAACCCTAACCCTAACCCTAACCCTAAACCTAACCCTAAACCTAACACCAACCCTAACCATAACCCTAACCCTAACCCTAACACCAACACTAACCCTAACCCAAAACCTAACCCTAAACCTAACCCTAACCTTAACCCTAACCCTAACACTAACACTAACCCTAACCCCTAACCCTAACACTAAACCTAACCCTAACCCTAACACCAACCCTAAACCTAATCCTAACCATAACCCTAACCCAAAACCTCACTCTAACCCTAACCCTAACCCTAAGCCTAACCCTAGGGCGAGGGTAGTGCTCGGGGTAACCTAACCCTAACCCTAACCCTAACCCTAACCCTAACCCAAAACCTAACCCTAACCCTAACCCTAACCCTAACACTAACCCTAACCCTAACCCTAACCCTAACACTAACCCTAACTCTAACCCCTAACCCTAACACTAAACCTAACCCTAAAACTAACAACAACCCTAACCCTAACCCTAACCTTAACACCAATACTAACACTATCCCTAGCCCTAAATTGTAATCCTAACCCTAACCCTAACCCTAACC
>NW_027669043.1:15000-27500 GCF_964194185.1 Rhinolophus hipposideros
CTAACCCTAACCCTAACTTTAACACTAACCCTAAACCCTAACCCTAACACTACACCTAACCCTAACCCTAACCCTAACCCAAAACCTAACTCTAACCCTAAGCCTAACCCTAACCCTAACCTAACTCTAACTCTAAACCCTAACCCTAACCGTAACCGTAACCCTAACCCTAACACTAACCCTAACTTCTAACCCTAACCCTAAACCTAACCCTAACCCTAACCCTAACCCTAACCCTAACACTAACCCTAACTTCTAACCCTAACACTAAACCTAACCCTAACCCTAAAACCAACCCTAAACCTAACCCTAACCCTAACCCTAACCCAAAACCTCACTCTAACCCTAACCCTAACCCTAACCCTAACCTAACTCTAACTCTAAACCCTAACCCTAACCCTAACCCTAAGCCTAACCCTGAACCTAACACCAACCCTAACCTTAACCCTAACCCTAACCCTAACACCAACCCTAACCCTAACCCTACCCCTAACCCTAACCCTAAACCGTAACACTAACCCTATCCCTACCCCTAACCCTAACCCTAAACCTAACACCAACCCTAACCTTAACCCTAACCCTAACCCTAACACCAACCTTAACCCTAACACTAACCCTAACACTAACCCTAACCCTAACCCTAACACTAACCCTAATCCTAACCCTAACACTAACCCTAACCCTAACCCTAACCCTAATCCTAACCCTAGGGCGAGGGGTAGTGCTCGGGGTAACCTAACTCTAACCCTAACCCTAACCCTAACCCTAAAACCAACCCTAACCCTAACCCTAACCCTAACCCTAACCCAAAACCTAACCCTAACCCTAACCCTAACCCTAACACTATCCCTAACCCTAACCCTAACACTAACCCTAACTTAACCCCTAACCCTAACACTAAACCTAACCCTAAACCTAACACCAACCCTAACCCTAACCCTAACCTTAACACCAATACTAACACTATCCCTAGCCCTAAACCGTAACCCTAACCCTAACCCTAACCCTAACCCTAACCCTAAACCTAACACCAACCCTAACCCTAACCCTAACCCTAACCCTAACACCAACCCTAATCCTAACCCAAAACCTAACCCTATACCTAACCCTAACCCTAACCCTAACCCTAACCCTAACACTAACCCTAACCCCTAACCCTAACACTAAACCTAACCCTAACCCTAACACGAACCCTAAACCTAACCCTAACCCTAACCCTAACCCAAAACCTCACTCTAACCCTAACCCTAACCCTAACCCTAACCTAACTCTAACTCTAAACCCTAACCCTAACCCTAACCCTAACCGTAACCCTAACCCTAACCCTATCCCTACCCCTAACCCTAACACTAAACCTAACACCAACCCTAACCTTAACCCTAACCCTAACCCTAACACCAACCCTAACCCTAACCCTAAACCATAACCCTAACCCTAACCCTAACCCTAACCCTAAACCTAACAACAACCCTAACCGTAACCCTAAACCTAACCCTAACACCAACCCTAACCCTAACCCAAAACCTAACCCTAAACCTAACCCTAACCCTAACCCTAACCCTAACACTAACCCTAAACCCTAACCCTAACACTAAACCTAACCCTAACCCTAACCCTAACCCAAAACCTAACTCTAACCCTAAGCCTAACCCTAACCCTAACCTAACTCTAACTCTAAACCCTAACCCTAACCCTAACCCTAACCCTGAACCTAACACCAACCCTAACCCTAACCCTAACCCTAACCGTAACCCTAACCCTAACCCTATCCCTAACCCTAACCCTAACCCTAAACCTAACACCAACCCTAACCTTAACCCTAACCCTAACCCTAACCCTAACCCTAACCCTAACACTAAACCTAACCCTCACCCTAACCCTAACACTAACCCTAACTCTAACCCCTAACCCTAACCCTAAACCTAACCCTAAACCTAACACCAACCTAACCCTAACCCTAACCTTAACACCAACCCTAACACTATCCCTAAACCTAAACCTTAACCCTAACCCTAACCCTTACCCTAACCCTAAACCTAACACCAACCCTAACCCTAACCCTAACTCTAACCCTAACACAAACCCTAACCCTAACCCAAAACCTAACCCAAAACCTAACCCTAACCCTAACCCTAACCCTAATCCAGCCCTAACCCTAACCCTAACCCTAACCCCTGACCCTAACCCTAAACCTAACCCTAACCCTAACACCAACCCTTATCCTAACCCTAACCCTAACCCTAACCCAAAACCTAACTCTAACCCTAACCCTAACCCTAACCCTAACCTAACTCTAACTCTAAACCCTAACCCTAACTTTAACCCTAACCCTAACCCTAAACCTAACACCAACCCTAACCCTAACCCTAAACCTAACACCAACCCTAACCCTAACCCTAACCCTAACTCTAACCCTTAACCCTAACCCTAACCCTAAACCTAACCCTAACCCTAACCCTAAACCTAACAAGGGCAAGGTGTACTGGTCAGCGACGGGCAATTTCTAGGCCTCGGACTAGAGGGAGCCATGGGCGTTGGTCTAGGGCCCGAGCTAGGTTTAGTGGAAGCGGTAGGCGTAGCGCTGGGGTAGGCATAGGGCAAGGGGTGGGTGTCAAGGTGAACCTCGGAGTAGTCCTAGGGCCAGGAGTGGGAGCTGTGACTAGGGGTAGAGATGGGGGTGGGCCTATGGGTAGGGGGATCTGTAGGGCCAGGGGTAGTGGTAGGACCAGAGGTAGTGCTAGGCCTAGGCCTAGGGCGAGGGGTCGTGCTCAGGGTAGGGTTAGGTGAAGGGCTAGTGGTTGGCCGAGGCCAATGAGCAGTGTTAGGGTTAGGGCTCATGTTAGGCCTAAAACGAGTGGTAGTGGTAGGGGTTAGCCGAGGGCTAAGGTTAGGTGTCACGGGAGGGCTCCGGGTAGTCCTAGGACTCGGAACAGGTGTAGGGCTGGATTAGGGTGTGGCTAAGGGTGGGTCCAGGGTGATTTCATAGGATACGGCTTAGTGCTCTGGCTAAGGTAGGTCAAGGTGTACAGGTCGGCGACGGGCAAGTGCTAGGCCTCGGACTAGATGAGGACTGGGCGTTGGTCTAGAGTCCGAGCTAGGGCTAGTGGAAGCGATAGGCGTAGCGCTGGGGTAGGCATAGGGCAAGGGGTGGGTGTTGGGGTAACCTCGGAGTAGGCCTAGGGACAGGAGTTGGAGCTGTGGCTAGGGTTAGGGATTTTGCTGTGCCTATGGGTAGAAGGAGCTGTAGGGCCAGGGGTAGGGGTAGGAGCAGAGGTAGTGCTAGGCGTAGGCCTAGGGCGAGGGGTAGTGCTCGGGGTAACCTAACCCTAACCCTAACCCTAACCCTAACCTAACTCTAACACTAACCCTAACCCCTAACCCTAACCCTAACCCTAACGACAAACCTAACCCTAACCCTAACACTAACCCTAACTTTAACCCCTAACTCTAACCCTAAACCTAACCCTAAACCTAACATTAACCCTAAACGTAATCCTAACCCTAACACCAACCCTAACACTATCCCTAACCCTAAACCGTAACCCTCACCCTATCCCTAACCCTAACCGTAACCCTAAACCTAACACCAACCCTAACCTTAACCCTAACCCTAACCCTAACACTAACCATAACCCTAACCCTAACCCTAAAGCCTAACCCTAACCCTAACCCTTACCCTAACCCTCACCCTAACACTAACCCTAGGGCGAGGGGTAGTGCTCGGGGTAACCTAACCCTAACCCTAACCCTAACCCAAAACCTAACACCAACCCTAACCCTAACCCTAACCTTAACACCAACCCTAACACTATTTCTAGCCCTAAACCGTAACCCTAACCCTAACCCTAACCCTAACCCTAACCCTAACCCTAAACCTAAACCTAACCCTAACCCTAACCCTAACACTAACCCTAACTCTAACCCTTAACCCTAACCCTAAACCTAACCCTAAACCTAACACCAACCCTAACCCTAACCCTAACCTTAACACCAACCCTTACACTATCCCTAACCCTAAACCGTAACCCTAACCCTAACCCTAACCCTAAACCTAACCCTAACCCTAACCCTATACCTAACACCAACCCTAACCCTAACCCTAACTCTAACCCTAACACCAACCCTAACCCTAACCGAAAACCTAACCCTAAACCTAACCCTAACCCTAACCCTAACCCTAACACTAACCCTAACCCCTAACCCTAACCCTAAACCTAACCCTAAACCTAACACCAACCCTAAACCTAACCCTAACCCTAACCCTAACCCAAAACCTAACTCTAACCCTAACCCTAACCCTAACCTAACTCTAACTCTAAACCCTAACCCTAAACCTAACCCTAACCTAACCCTAAACCTAACAACAACCCTAAACCTAACCCTAACCCTAACACCAACCCTAACCCTAATCCTAACCCTAAACCCTAACTCTAACCCTAACCCTAACCCTAACACCAACCCTAACCCTAACCCTAACCCTAACCCTAGCCCTAAACCGTAACGCTAACCCTATCCCTACCCCTAACCCTAACCCTAAACCTAACACCAACCCTAACCTTAACCCTAACCCTAACCCTAACACCAATCCTAACCCTAACCCTAACCCTAAATCCTAACCCTAACCCTAACCCTAACCCTAACCCTAAACCTAACACTAACCCTAACCCTAACCCTAACCCTAACACTAACCCTAACCCTAACCCTAACCCTAACCCTAGGGCGAGGGGTAGTGCTCGGGGTAACCTAACCCTAACCCTAACCCTAACCCTAACCCTAAAACCAACCCTAACACTAACCCTAACCCTAACCCTAACCCAAAACCTAACCTTAACCCTAACCCTAACCCTAACCCTAACACTAACCCTAACCCTAACCCTAACCCTAACACTAACCCTAACTCTAACCCCTAACCCTAACACTAAACCTAACCCTAAAACTAACAACAACCCTAACCCTAACCCTAACCTTAACACCAATACTAACACTATCCCAAGCCCTAAACCGTAATCCTAACCCTAACCCTAACCCTAACCCTAACCCTAACCCTAAACCTAACACCAACCCTAACCCTAACCCTAACCCTAACACCAACCCTAACCCTAACCCAAAACCTAACCCTAAACCTAACCCTAACCCTAACCCTAAACCTAACACTAACCCTAACCCCTAACCCTAACACTAAACCTAACCCTAACCCTAACACCAACCCTAAACCTAACCCTAACCCTAACCCTAACCCAAAACCTCACTCTAACCCTAACCCTAACCCTAACCCTAACCTAACTCTAACTCTAAACCCTAACCCTAACACTAACCCTAACCCTGAACCTAACACCAACCCTAACCCTAACCCTAACCCTAACCGTAACCCTAAACCTAACCCTATCCCTAACCCTAACCCTAACACTAAACCTAACACCAACCCTAACCTTAACCCTAACCCTAACCCTAACACCAACCCTAACCCTAACCCTAACCCTAACCCTAACACTAACCCTAACCCCTAACCCTAACCCTAAACCTAACCCTAAACCTAACACCAACCCTAAACCTAACCCTAACCCTAACCCTAACCCAAAACCTAACTCTAACCCTAACCCTAACCCTAACCTAACTCTAACTCTATACCCTAACCCTAAACCTAACCCTAACCTAACCCTAAACCTAACAACAACCCTAAACCTAACCCTAACCCTAACACCAACCCTAACCCTAATCCTAACCCTAAACCCTAACTCTAACCCTAACCCTAACCCTAACACCAACCCTAACCCTAACCCTAACCCTAACCCTAGCCCTAAACCGTAACGCTAACCCTATCCCTACCCCTAACCCTAACCCTAAACCTAACACCAACCCTAACCTTAACCCTAACCCTAACCCTAACACCAACCCTAACCCTAACCCTAACCCTAAATCCTAACCCTAACCCTAACCCTAACCCTAACCCTAAACCTAACACTAACCCTAACCCTAACCCTAACCCTAACACTAACCCTAACCCTAACCCTAACCCTAACCCTAACCCTAGGGCGAGGGGTAGTGCTCGGGGTAACCTAACCCTAACCCTAACCCTAACTCTAACCCTAAAACCAACCCTAACACTAACCCTAACCCTAACCCTAACCCAAAACCTAACCCTAACCCTAACCCTAACCCTAACCCTAACACTACCCCTAACCCTAACCCTAACCCTAAACCCTAACACTAACCCTAACCCTACCCCTAACCCTAACCATAACCCTAACACTAACCCTAACCCTAACCCTAACCCTAACACTAACCCTAACCCTAACCCTAACCCTAACCCTAACACTAACCCTAACCCTAACCCTAACCCTAAACCTAACAACAACCCTAACCCTAACCCTAACTTTAACCCTAACACCAACCCTAACCCTAACCCTAACCCTAACCCAAAACCTAACCCTAACGCTAACCTAACTCTAACCCTAAACCATAACCCTAACCCTAACCCTAACCCTAACCCAAAACCTAACCCTAACCCTAACCCTAACCCTAAACCTAACACTAACCCTAACCCTAACACTAACCCTAACACTAACCCTAACTCTAACCCCTAACCCTAACACTAAACCTAACCCTAAACCTAACACCAACCCTAACCCTAACCCTAACCTTAACACCAACCATAACACTATCCCTAGCCCTAAACCGTAACCCTAACCCTAACCCTAACCCTAACCCTAACCCTAAACCTAACACCAACCCTAACCGTAACCTTAAACCTAACCCTAACACCAACCCTAACCCTAACCCAAAACCTAACCCTAAACCTAACCCTAACCCTAACCCTAACCCTAACTTTAACACTAACCCTAAACCCTAACCCTAACACTAAACCTAACCGTAACCCTAACCCTAACCCAAAACCTAACTCTAACCCTAAGCCTAACCCTAACCCTAACCTAACTCTAACTCTAAACCCTAACCCTAACCCTAACCGTAACCCTAACCCTAACACTAACCCTAACTTCTATCCCTAACCCTAAACCTAACCCTAACCCTAACCCTAACCCTAACACTAATACTAACTTCTAACCCTAACACTAAACCTAACCCTAACCCTAAAACCAACCCTAAACCTAACCCTAACCCTAACCCTAACCCAAAACCTCACTCTAACCCTAACCCTAACCCTAACCCTAACCTAACTCTAACTCTAAACCCTAACCCTAACCCTAACCCTAAGCCTAACCCTGAACCTAACACCAACCCTAACCCTAACCCTAACCCTAACCGTAACCCTAACCCTAACCCTATCCCTAACCCTAAACCTAACACTAAACCTAATACCAACCCTAACCTTAACCCTAACCCTAACCCTAACACCAACCCTAACCCTAACCCTACCCCTAACCCTAACCCTAAACCGTAACACTAACCCTATCCCTACCCCTAACCCTAACCCTAAACCTAACACCAACCCTAACCTTAACCCTAACCCTAACCCTAACACCAACCTTAACCCTAACCCTAACCCTAAACCCTAACCCTAACCCTAACACTAACCCTAACCCTAACCCTAACACTAACCCTAATCCTAACCCTAACACTAACCCTAACCCTAACCCTAACCCTAACCCTAACCCTAGGGCGAGGGGTAGTGCTCGGGGTAACCTAACTCTAACCCTAACCCTAACCCTAACCCTAAAACCAACCCTAACCCTAACCCTAACCCTAACCCTAACCCAAAACCTAACCCTAACCCTAACCCTAACCCTAACACTAACCCTAACCCTAACCCTAACACTAACCCTAACTTAACCCCTAACCCTAACACTAAACCTAACCCTAAACCTAACACCAACCCTAACCCTAACCCTAACCTTAACACCAATACTAACACTATCCCTAGCCCTAAACCGTAACCCTAACCCTAACCCTAACCCTAACCCTAACCCTAACCCTAAACCTAACACCAACCCTAACCCTAACCCTAACACTAACCCTAATACCAACCCTAATCCTAACCCAAAACCTAACCCTAAACCTAACCCTAACCCTAACCCTAACCCTAACCCTAACACTAACCCTAACCCCTAACCCTAACACTAAACCTAACCCTAACCCTAACACGAACCCTAAACCTAACCCTAACCCTAACCCTAACCCAAAACCTCACTCTAACCCTAACCCTAACCCTAACCCTAACCTAACTCTAACTCTAAACCCTAACCCTAACCCTAACCCTAACCGTAACCCTAACCCTAACCCTATCCCTACCCCTAACCCTAACACTAAACCTAACACCAACCCTAAACTTAACCCTAACCCTAACCCTAACACCAACCCTAACCCTAACCCTAAACCATAACCCTAACCATAACCCTAACCCTAACCCTAAACCTAACAACAACCCTAACCGTAACCCTAAACCTAACCCTAACACCAACCCTAACCCTAACCCAAAACCTAACCCTAAACCTAACCCTAACCCTAACCCTAACCCTAACCCTAACACTAACCCTAAACCCTAACCCTAACACTAAACCTAACCCTATCCCTAACCCTAACCCTAACACTAAACCTAACACCAACCCTAACCTTAACCCTAACCCTAACCCTAACACCAACCCTAACCCTAACCCTAACCCTAAACCCTAACACTAACCCTAACCCTACCCCTAACCCTAACCATAACCCTAACACTAACCCTAACCCTAACCCTAACACTAACCCTAACCCTAACCCTAACCCTAACCCTAACACTAACCCTAACCCTAACCCTAACCCTAAACCTAACAACAACCCTAACCCTAACCCTAACTTTAACCCTAACACCAACCCTAACCCTAACCCTAACCCTAACCCAAAACCTAACCCTAACGCTAACCTAACTCTAACCCTAAACCATAACCCTAACCCTAACCCTAACCCTAATCCAAAACCTAACCCTAACCCTAACCCTAACCCTAAACCTAACACTAACCCTAACCCTAACACTAACCCTAACACTAACCCTAACTCTAACCCCTAACCCTAACACTAAACCTAACCCTAAACCTAACACCAACCCTAACCCTAACCCTAACCTTAACACCAACCATAACACTATCCCTAGCCCTAAACCGTAACCCTAACCCTAACCCTAACCCTAACCCTAACCCTAACCCTAAACCAAACACCAACCCTAACCGTAACCTTAAACCTAACCCTAACACCAACCCTAACCCTAACCCAAAACCTAACCCTAAACCTAACCCTAACCCTAACCCTAACCCTAACTTTAACACTAACCCTAATCCTAACCCTAACACTAACCCTAACCCTAACCCTAACCCTAACCCTAACCCTAGGGCGAGGGGTAGTGCTCGGGGTAACCTAACTCTAACCCTAACCCTAACCCTAACCCTAAAACCAACCCTAACCCTAACCCTAACCCTAACCCTAACCCAAAACCTAACCCTAACCCTAACCCTAACCCTAACACTAACCCTAACCCTAACCCTAACACTAACCCTAACTTAACCCCTAACCCTAACACTAAACCTAACCCTAAACCTAACACCAACCCTAACCCTAACCCTAACCTTAACACCAATACTAACACTATCCCTAGCCCTAAACCGTAACCCTAACCCTAACCCTAACCCTAACCCTAACCCTAACCTTAAACCTAACACCAACCCTAACCCTAACCCAAACCCTAACCCTAACACCAACCCTAATCCTAACCCAAAACCTAACCCTAAACCTAACCCTAACCCTAACCCTAACCCTAACCCTAACACTAACCCTAACCCCTAACCCTAACACTAAACCTAACCCTAACCCTAACACGAACCCTAAACCTAACCCTAACCCTAACCCTAACCCAAAACCTCACTCTAACCCTAACCCTAACCCTAACCCTAACCTAACTCTAACTCTAAACCCTAACCCTAACCCTAACCCTAACCGTAACCCTAACCCTAACCCTATCCCTACCCCTAACCCTAACACTAAACCTAACACCAACCCTAACCTTAACCCTAACCCTAACCCTAACACCAACCCTAACCCTAACCCTAAACCATAACCCTAACCCTAACCCTAACCCTAACCCTAAACCTAACAACAACCCTAACCGTAACCCTAAACCTAACCCTAACACCAACCCTAACCCTAACCCAAAACCTAACCCTAAACCTAACCCTAACCCTAACCCTAACCCTAACCCTAACCCTAACACTAACCCTAAACCCTAACCCTAACACTAAACCTAACCCTAACCCTAACCCTAACCCAAAACCTAACTCTAACCCTAAGCCTAACCCTAACCCTAACCTAACTCTAACTCTAAACCCTATCCCTAACCCTAACCCTAACCCTAAACCTAACACCAACCCTAACCTTAACCCTAACCCTAACCCTAACCCTAACCCTAACCCTAACACTAAACCTAACCCTCACCCTAACCCTAACACTAACCCTAACTCTAACCCCTAACCCTAACCCTAAACCTAACCCTAAACCTAACACCAACCTAACCCTAACCCTAACCTTAACACCAACACTAACACTATCCCTAAACCTAAACCTTAACCCTAACCCTAACCCTTACCCTAACCCTAAACCTAACACCAACCCTAACCCTAACCCTAACTCTAACCCTAACACAAACCCTAACCCTAACCCAAAACCTAACCCAAAACCTAACCCTAACCCTAACCCTAACCCTAATCCAGCCCTAACCCTAACCCTAACCCTAACCCCTGACCCTAACCCTAAACCTAACCCTAACCCTAACACCAACCCTTATCCTAACCCTAACCCTAACCCTAACCCAAAACCTAACTCTAACCCTAACCCTAACCCTAACCCTAACCTAACTCTAACTCTAAACCCTAACCCTAACTTTAACACTAACCCTAACCCTAAACCTAACACCAACCCTAACCCTAACCCTAAACCTAACACCAACCCTAACCCTAACCCTAACCCTAACCCTTAACCCTAACCCTAACCCTAAACCTAACCCTAACCCTAACCCTAAACCTAACAAGGGCAAGGTGTACTGGTCAGCGACGGGCAATTTCTAGGCCTCGGACTAGAGGGAGCCATGGGCGTTGGTCTAGGGCCCGAGCTAGGTCTAGTGGAAGCGGTAGGCGTAGCGCTGGGGTAGGCATAGGGCAAGGGGTGGGTGTCAAGGTGAACCTCGGAGTAGTCCTAGGGCCAGGAGTGGGAGCTGTGACTAGGGGTAGAGATGGGGGTGGGCCTATGGGTAGGGGGATCTGTAGGGCCAGGGGTAGTGGTAGGACCAGAGGTAGTGCTAGGCCTAGGCCTAGGGCGAGGGGTCGTGCTCAGGGTAGGGTTAGGTGAAGGGCTAGTGGTTGGCCGAGGCCAATGAGCAGTGTTAGGGTTAGGGCTCATGTTAGGCCTAAAACGAGTGGTAGTGGTAGGGGTTAGCCGAGGGCTAAGGTTAGGTGTCACGGGAGGGCTCCGGGTAGTCCTAGGACTCGGAACAGGTGTAGGGCTGGATTAGGGTGTGGCTAAGGGTGGGTCCAGGGTGATTTCATAGGATACGGCTTAGTGCTCTGGCTAAGGTAGGTCAAGGTGTACAGGTCGGCGACGGGCAAGTGCTAGGCCTCGGACTAGATGAGGACTGGGCGTTGGTCTAGAGTCCGAGCTAGGGCTAGTGGAAGCGATAGGCGTAGCGCTGGGGTAGGCATAGGGCAAGGGGAGGGTGTTGGGGTAACCTCGGAGTAGGCCTAGGGACAGGAGTTGGAGCTGTGGCTAGGGTTAGGGATTTTGCTGTGCCTATGGGTAGAAGGAGCTGTAGGGCCAGGGGTAGGGGTAGGAGCAGAGGTAGTGCTAGGCGTAGGCCTAGGGCGAGGGGTAGTGCTCGGGGTAACCTAACCCTAACCCTAACCCTAACCCTAACCTAACTCTAACACTAACCCTAACCCCTAACCCTAACCCTAACCCTAACGACAACCCTAACCCTAACCCTAACACTAACCCTAACTTTAACCCCTAACTCTAACCCTAAACCTAACCCTAAACCTAACATTAACCCTAAACGTAATCCTAACCCTAACACCAACCCTAACACTATCCCTAACCCTAAACCGTAACCCTCACCCTATCCCTAACCCTAACCGTAACCCTAAACCTAACACCAACCCTAACCTTAACCCTAACCCTAACCCTAACACTAACCATAACCCTAACCCTAACCCTAAAGCCTAACCCTAACCCTAACCCTTACCCTAACCCTCACCCTAACACTAACCCTAGGGCGAGGGGTAGTGCTCGGGGTAACCTAACCCTAACCCTAACCCTAACCCAAAACCTAACACCAACCCTAACCCTAACCCTAACCTTAACACCAACCCTAACACTATTTCTAGCCCTAAACCGTAACCCTAACCCTAACCCTAACCCTAACCCTAACTCTAACCCTAAACCTAACACCAACCCTAACCCTAACACAAAACCTAACCCTAAACCTAACCCTAACCCTAACCCTAACCCTAATACTAAACCTAAACCCT
>NW_027669043.1:30000-40000 GCF_964194185.1 Rhinolophus hipposideros
CTAACCCTAACCTTAACACCAACCCTAACACTATCCCTAACCCTAAACCTTAACCCTAACCCTAACCCTTACCCTAACCCTAAACCTAACACCAACCCTAACCCTAACCCTAACTCTAACCCTAACACAAACCCTAACCCTAACCCATAACCTAACCCAAAACCTAACCCTAACCCTAACCCTAACCCAGCCCTAACACTAACCCTAACCCTAACCCTAACCCTAACCCTAACCCTAACACTAACCCTAACCCCTGACCCTAAGCCTAAACCTAACCCTAACCCTAACACCAACCCTTATCCTAACCCTAACCCTAACCCTAACCCAAAACCTAACTCTAACCCTAACCCTAACCCTAACCCTAACCTAACTCTAAATCCTAACCCTAACTTTAACCCTAACCCTAACCCTAAACCTAACACCAACCCTAACCCTAACCCTAAACCTAACACCAACCCTAACCCTAACCCTAACCATAAACCTTAACCCTAACCCTAAACCTAACCCTAACCCTAACTCTAAACCTAACAAGGGCAAGGTGTACTGGTCAGCGACGGGCAATTTCTAAACCTCGGACTAGAGGGAGCCATGGGCGTTGGTCTAGGGCTCGAGCTAGGTCTAGTGGAAGCGGTAGGCCTAGCGCTGGGGTAGGCATAGGGCAAGGGGTGGGTGTCGAGGTGAACCTCGGAGTAGTCCTAGGGCCAGGAGTGGGAGCTGTGACTAGGGGTAGGGATGGGGGTGGGCCTATGGGTAGGGGGATCTGTAGGGCCAGGGGTAGTGGTAGGACCAGAGGTAGTGCTAGGCGTAGGCCTAGGGCGAGGGGTCGTGCTCGGGGTAGGGTTAGGTGAAGGGTTAGTGGTTGGCCGAGGCCAACGAGCAGTGTTAGGGTTAGGGCTCATGTTAGGCCTAGGACGAGTGGTAGTTGTAGGGGTTAGCCGAGGGCTAAGGTTAGGTGTCACGGGAGGGCTCCGGGTAGTCCTAGGACTCGGAACAGGTGTAGGGCTGGATTAGGGTGTGGCTAAGGGTGGGTCCAGGGTGATTTCATAGGATACGGCTTAGTGCTCTGGCTAAGGTAGGTCAAGGTGTACAGGTCGGCGACGGGCAAGTGCTAGGCCTCGGACTAGATGAGCACTGGGCGTTGGTCTAGGGTCCGAGCTAGGGCTAGTGGAAGCGATAGGCGTAGCGCTGGGGTAGGCATAGGGCAAGGGGTGGGTGTTGGGGTAACCTCGGAGTAGGCCTAGGGACAGGAGTTGGAGCTGTGGCTAGGGTTAGGGATTTTGCTGTGCCTATGGGTAGAAGGAGCTGTAGGGCCAGAAGTAGGGGTAGGACAAGAGATAGTGCTAGGCGTAGGCCTAGGGCGAGGGGTAGTGCTCGGGGTAACCTAACCCTAACCCTAACCCTAACCCTAACCCTAACCTAATTCTAACACTAACCCTAACCCCTAACCCTAACCCTAACCCTAACGACAACCCTAACCCTAACACTAACCCTATCTTTAACCCCTAACCCTAACCCTAAACCTAACCCTAAACCTAACATTAACCCTAAACGTAATCCTAAGCCTAACACCAACCCTAACACTATCCCTAACCCTAAACCGTAACTTTCACCCTATCCCTAACCCTAACCTTAACCCTAACCCTAACCCTAACACTAACCATAACCCTAACATTAACCCTAAAGCCTAACCCTAACCCTAACCCTTACCCTAACCCTAACCCTAACCCTAACCCTAGGGAGAGGGGTAGTGCTCGGGGTAACCTAACCCTAACCCTAACCCTAACCATAACCCTAACCCTAACCTAACTCTAACCCTAACCCTAACCCTAACCCTAACCCTAAACCTAACACCAACCCTAACCCTAACCCTAACCCTAACCCTACCCTAACCCTAGGGGGAGGGGTAGTGCTCGGGGTAACCTAACTCTAACCCTAACCCTAACCATAACCCTAACCCTAACCCTAACCTAACTCTAACCCTAACCCTAACCCCTAACCCTAACCCCTAACCCTAACCCTAACCCTAACACCAACCCTAACCCTAACCCTAAACCTAACCCAAAACCTAACTCTAACGCTAACCTAACTCTAACCCTAAACCCCAACCCTAACCCTAACCCTAACCCTAACCCAAAACCTAACCCTAACCCTAACCCTAACCCTAACCCTAACCCTAACACTAAACCTAACCCTAACCCTAACCCTAACAGTAACCCTAACTCTAACCCCTAACCCTAACCCTAAACCTAACCCTAAACCTAACACCAACCCTAACCCTAACCCTAACCTCAACACCAACCCTAACACTATCCCTAACCCTAAACCGTAACCCTAACCCTAACCCTAACCCTAACCCTAACCCTAACCTTAACCCTAAGGCTAAACCTAACACCAACCCTAACCATAACCCTAACTCTAACCCTAACACCAACCGTAACCCTAACCCTAAACCTAACCCTAAACCTAACCCTAACCCTAACCCTAACACTAACCCTAACCCCTAACCCTAACCCTAAACCTAACCCTAACCCTAAAACCAACCCTAAACCTAACCCTAACCCTAACCCAAAACCTAACTCTAACCCTAACCCTAACCCTAACCTAACTCCAACTCTAAACCCTAAACCTAAACCTAACCCTAACCCTAATCCTAAACCTAACACCAACCCTAACCCTAACCCTAACACCAACCCTAACCCTAACGCTAACCCAAACCCTAACACTAACCCTAACCCTTAACCCTAACCCTAACACTAACCCTAACCCTAACCCTAAACCTAACACCAACCTTAAACCTAACTCTAACCCTAAACCTAACACCAACCCTAACCCTAACCCTAACCCTAAACCCTAACCCTAACCCTAACCCTAACCCTAACCCTAACCCTAACTCTAACCCAAAACCTAACCCTAACCCTAACCCTAACCCAAAACCTAACCCTAACCCTAACCTAACTCTAACTCTAAACCTTAACCCTAATCCTAACTCTAACCCTATACCTAACCCTAAACCAAAGCCTAACCCTAACACTAACCCTAACCCTGACCCTAACCCTAACCCTAACACTAACCCTAACCCTAACATTAACCCTAACCCTAACCCGAACCCTAACCCTAATCCTAACCCTAACCCTAACCTAACTCTAACCCTAACCCTAACCCCTAACCCTAACCCTAACTCTAACCCTAACCCTAACTCTAAACCTAACACCAACCCTAACCCTAACCCTAACCCTAACCCTAACACCAACCCTAACCCTAACCCTAACCCTAACACAAAACCTAACCCTAACGCTAACCTAACTTAACCCTAAACCATAACCCTAACCCTATCCCTAACCCTAACCCAAAACCTAACCCTAACCCTAACCCTAACACTAACCCTAACCCTAACACTAACCCTAACACTAACCCTAACTCTAACTCCTGACCCTAACACTAAACCTAACCCTAAACCTAACACCAACCCTAACCCTAACCCTAACCTTAACACCAACCCGAACACTATTTCTAGCCCTAAACCGTAACCCTAACCCTAACCCTAACCCTAACCCTAACCCTAACCCTAAACCTAACACCAACCCTAACCCTAACCCAAAACCTAACCCTAACCCTAAACCTAACCCTAACCCTAACCCTAACCCTAACCCTAACCCTAACACTAACCCTAAACCCTAACCCTAACACTAAACCTAACCCTAACCCTAACACCAACCCTAAACCTAACCCTAACCCTAACCCTAACCCAAAACCTAACTCTAACCCTAAGCCTAACCCTAACCCTAACCTAACTCTAACTCTAAACCCTAACCCTAACCCTAACCCTAACCCTGAACCTAACACCAACACTAACCCTAACCCTAACCCTAATCGTAACCCTAACCCTAACCCTATCCCTAACCCTAACCCTAACCCTAAACCTAACACCAACCCTAACCTTAACCCTAACCCTAACCCTAAACCTAACCCTAACCCTAACCCTAACCCTAACCCTAACACTAAACCTAACCCTCACCCTAACCCTAACACTAACCCTAACTCTAACCCCTAACCCTAACCCTAAACCTAACCCTAAACCTAACACCAACCTAACCCTAACCCTAACCTTAACACCAACCCTAACACTATCCCTAACCCTAAACCTTAACCCTAACCCTAACCCTTACCCTAACCCTAAACCTAACACCAACCCTAACCCTAACCCTAACTCTAACCCTAACACAAACCCTAACCCTAACCCATAACCTAACCCAAAACCTAACCCTAACCCTAACCCTAACCCAGCCCTAACACTAACCCTAACCCTAACCCTAACCCTAACCCTAACCCTAACACTAACCCTAACCCCTGACCCTAACCCTAAACCTAACCCTAACCCTAACACCAACCCTTATCCTAACCCTAACCCTAACCCTAACCCAAAACCTAACTCTAACCCTAACCCTAACCCTAACCCTAACCTAACTCTAACTCTAAACCCTAACCCTAACTTTAACCCTAACCCTAACCCTAAACCTAACACCAACCCTAACCCTAACCCTAAACCTAACACCAACCCTAACCCTAACCCTAACCATAAACCCTAACCCTAACCCTAAACCTAACCCTAACCCTAACTCTAAACCTAACAAGGGCAAGGTGTACTGGTCAGCGACGGGCAATTTCTAGGCCTCGGACTAGAGGGAGCCATGGGCGTTGGTCTAGGGCTCGAGCTAGGTCTAGTGGAAGCGGTAGGCCTAGCGCTGGGGTAGGCATAGGGCAAGGGGTGGGTGTCGAGGTGAACTCGGAGTAGTCCTAGGGCCAGGAGTGGGAGCTGTGACTAGGGGTAGGGATGGGGGTGGGCCTATGGGTAGGGGAATCTGTAGGGCCAGGGGTAGTGGTAGGACCAGAGGTAGTGCTAGGCGTAGCCCTAGGGCGAGGGGTCGTGCTCGGGGTAGGGTTAGGTGAAGGGCTAGTGGTTGGCCGAGGCCAACGAGCAGTGTTAGGGTTAGGGCTCATGTTAGGCCTAGGACGAGTGGTAGTTGTAGGGGTTAGCCGAGGGCTAAGGTTAGGTGTCACGGTAGGGCTCCGGGTAGTCCTAGGACTCGGAACAGGTGTAGGGCTGGATTAGGGTGTGGCTAAGGGTGGGTCCAGGGTGATTTCATAGGATACGGCTTAGTGCTCTGGCTAAGGTAGGTCAAGGTGTACAGGTCGGCGACGGGCAAGTGCTAGGCCTCGGACTAGATGAGCACTGGGCGTTGGTCTAGGGTCCGAGCTAGGGCTAGTGGAAGCGATAGGCGTAGCGCTGGGGTAGGCATAGGGCAAGGGGTGGGTGTTGGGGTAACCTCGGAGTAGGCCTAGGGACAGGAGTTGGAGCTGTGGCTAGGGTTAGGGATTTTGCTGTGCCTATGGGTAGAAAAAGCTGTAGGGCCAGGGGTAGGGGTAGGACCAGAGGTAGTGCTAGGCGTAGGCCTAGGGCGAGGGGTAGTGCTCGGGGTAACCTAACCCTAACCCTAACCCTAACCCTAACCCTAACCCTAACCCTAACCTAACTCTAACACTAACCCTAACCCTAACCCTAACCCTAACACTAACCCTAACCCCTAACCCTAACACTAAACCTAACCCTAACCCTAACACCAACCCTAAACCTAACCCTAACGCTAACCCTAACCCAAAACCTAACTCTAACCCTAACCCTAACCCTAACCCTAACCTAACTCTAACTCTAAACCCTAACCCTAACCCTAACCCTAAACCTAACACCAAACCTAACCCTAACCCTAACCCTAACCGTAACCCTAAACCTAACCCTATTTCTAACCCTAACCCTAACCCTAAACCTAACACCAACCCTAACCTAACCCTAACCCTAACCCTAACACCAACCCTAACCCTAACCCTAACCCTAAACCCTAACCCTAACCCTATCCCTAACCCTAACCATAACCCAAAACCTAACCCTAACCCTAACCCTAACCCAAAACCTAACCCTAACCCTAACCTAACTCTAAATCTAAACCCTAACCCTAACCCTAACCCGAACCTTAACCCTATACCTAACACTAACCGAAAGCCTAACCCTAACCCTAACCCTAACCCTAACCCTAACACTAACCCTAACTTTAACCCTAACACTAACACTAACCCTAACCCTAACCCTAACCCTAACCCTAACCCTAACCCTAGGGCGAGGGGTAGTGCTCGGGGTAACCTAACCCTAACCCTAACCATAACCATAACTCTAACCCTAACCCTAACCCTAACCCTAACCCTAACCCTAACACTAACCCTAACCCTAACCCTAAACCTAACACTAACCCTAACCCTAACCCTAAACCTAAACCTAACCCTAACCCTAACCCTAACACTAACCCTAACTCTAACCCTTAACCCTAACCCTAAACCTAACCCTAAACCTAACACCAACCCTAACCCTAACCCTAACCTTAACACCAACCCTAACACTATCCCTAGCCCTAAACCGTAACCCTAACCCTAATCCTAACCCTAACCCTAACCCTAACCCTAAACCTAAACCTAACCCTAACCCTAACCCTAACACTAACCCTAACTCTAACCCTTAACCCTAACCCTAAACCTAACCCTAAACCTAACACCAACCCTAACCCTAACCCTAACCTTAACACCAACCCTTACACTATCCCTAACCTAAACCGTAACCCTAACCCTAACCCTAACCCTAACCCTAACCCTATACCTAACACCAACCCTAACCCTAACCCTAACTCTAACCCTAACACCAACCCTAAACCTAACCCAAAACCTAACCCTAAACCTAACCCTAACCCTAACCCTAACACTAACACTAACCCTAACCCCTAACCCTAACCCTAAACCTAACCCTAACCCTAACACCAATCCTAAACCTAACACTAACCCTAACTCTAACCCAAAACCTAACTCTATCCTAACCCTAACCCTAACCTAACTCTAACTCTAAACCCTAACCCTAAACCTAACCCTAACCCTAACCCTATACCTAAGAACAACCCTAACTCTAACCCTAACCCTAACACCAACCCTAACCCTAATCCTAACCCTAAACCCTAACCCTAACCCTAACCCTAACCCTAACACCAACCCTAACCCTAATCCTAACCCTAAACCGTAACCCTAACCCTAACCCTAACCCTAACTCTAACCCTAACCCTAAACCGTAACACTAACCCTATCCCTACCTTTAACCCTAACCCTAAACCTAACACCAACCCTAACCCTAACCCTAACCCTAAACCCTAACCCTAACCCTAACAATAACCCTAACCCTAACCCTAACACTAACCCTAAACCTAACCCTAACCCTAACACTAACCCTAACCCTAACCCTAACCCTAACCATAACCCTAGGGCGAGGGGTAGTTCTCGAGGAAACCTAACCCTAACCCTAACCCTAACCCTAACCCTAAAACCAACCCTATCCCTAACCCTAACCCTAACCCAAAACCTAACCCTAACCCTAACCTTAACCCTAACACTAACCCTAACTCTAACCCCTAACCCTAACACTAAACCGAACCCTAAACCTAACACCAACCCTAACCCTAACCCTAACCTTAACACCAATACTAACACTATCCCTAGCCCTAAACCGTAACCCTAACCCTAACCCTAACCCTAACCCTAACCCTAAACCTAACACCAACCCTAACCCTAACCCTAACCCTAACCCTAACCCTAACCCTAACCCTAACCCTAACCGTAACCCTAACACTAACCCTAACCCTAACCCTAACACTAACCCTAACCCTAACCCTAACCCTAACCCTAGGGCGAGGGGTAGTGCTCGGGGTAACGTAACCCTAACCCTAACCCTAACCCTAACCCTAAAACCAACCCTAACCCTAACCCTAACCCTAACCCTAACCCAAAACCTAACCCTAACCCTAACCCTAACCCTAACACGAACCCTAACCCTAACCTTAACCCAAAACCTAACTCTAACCCTAACCCTAACCCTAACCCTAACCTAACTCTAACTCTAAACCCTAACCCTAACCCTAACCCTAACCCTAACCCTAACCATAACACCAATACTAACACTATCCCTAGCCCTAAACCGTAACCCTAACCCTAACCCTAACCCTAACCTTAACCCTAATCCTAAACCTAACACCAACCTTAACCCTAACCCTAACCCTAACACTAACACCAACCCTAACCCTAACCCAAAACCTAACCCTAAACCTAACCCTAACCCTAACCCTTACCCTAACCCTAACACTAACCCTAACTTCTAACCCTAACACTAAACCTAACCCTAACCCTAACACCAACCCTAACCCTAACCCTAACCCTAACCCAAAACCTCACTCTAACCCTAACCCTAACCCTAAACCTAACCTAACTCTAACTCTAAACCCTAACCCTAACCCTAACCCTAACCCTAACCCTGAACCTAACACCAACCCTAACCCTAACCCTAACCCTAACCGTAACCCTAACCCTAACCCTATCCCTAATCCTAACCCTAACACTAAACCTAACACCAACCCTAACCTTAACCCTAACCCTAACCCTAACACCAACCCTAACCCTAACCCTAAACCCTAACCCTAACCCTAACCCTAACCCTAACACCAACCCTAAACCTAACCCTAACCCAAACCCTAACCCAAAACCTAACTCTAACCCTAACCCTAACCCTAACCCTAACAACAACCCTAAACCTAACCCTAACCCTAACCCTAACCCAAAACCTAACTCTAACCCTAACCCTAACCCTAACCCTAACCTAACTCTAACTCTAAACCCTAACCCTAACCCTAACCTTAACCCTAAACCTAACACCAACCCTAACCCTAACCCTAACCCTAACTGTAACCCTAAACCTAACCCTATTTCTAACCCTAACCCTAACCCTAACCCTAAACCCTAACCCTAACCCTAACCCTTACCCTAACCCTAACCCAAAACCTAACTTAACCCTAACCCTAACCCAAAACCTAACCCTAACCCTAACCTAACTCTAAATGTAAACCCTAACCCTAACCCTAACCCTAACACTATACCTAACCCTAACCGAAAGCCTAACCCTAACCCTAACCCTAACCCTAACACTAACCCTAACCCTAACCCTAACACTAACACTACCCCTAACCCTAACCCTAACCCTAACCCTAACCCTAACCCTAACCCTAGGGCGAGGGGTAGTGCTCGGGGTAACCTAACCCTAACCCTAACCCTAACCATAACTCTAACCCTAACCCTAACCTAACTCTAACCCTAACCCTAACCCTAACCCTAACCCTAACCTAACCCTAACCCTAACCCTAACCCTAACCCTAAACCTAAACCTAACCCTAACCCTAACCCTAACACTAACCCTAACTCTAACCCTTAACCCTAACCCTAAACCTAACCCTAAACCTAACACCAACCCTAACCCTAACCCTAACCTTAACACCAACCCTTACACTATCCCTAACCCTAAACTGTAACCCTAACCCTAACCCTAACCCTAAACCTAACACTAACCCTATACCTAACACCAACCCTAACCCTAACCCTAACTCTAATCCTAACACCAACCCTAACCCTAACCCAAAACCTAACCCTAAACCTAACCCTAACCCTAACCCTAACCCTAACACTAACCCTAAACCCTAACCCTAACCCTAAACCTAACCCTAACCCTAACACCAACCCTAAACCTAACCCTAACCCTAACCCTAACCCAAAACCTAACTCTAACCCTAACCCTAACCCTAACCTAAAACCAACCCTAACCTTAACCCTAACCCTAACCCTAACACCAACCCTAACCCTAACCCTAACCCTAACCCTAAACCCCAACCCTAACCCTAACCCTAACCCTAACCCTAACCCTAACACTAACCCTAACCCTAACCCTAACACTAACACTAACCCTAACCCTAACCCTAACCCTAACCCTAACCCTAACCCTAGGGCGAGGGGTAGTGCTCGGGGTAACCTAACCCTAACCCTAACCCTAACCCTAACCCTAAAACCAACCCTAACACTAACCCTAACCCTAACC
>NW_027669043.1:45000-47500 GCF_964194185.1 Rhinolophus hipposideros
CTAAACCTAACACCAACCCTAACCCTAACCCTAACTCTAACCCTAACACAAACCCTAACCCTAACCCATAACCTAACCCAAAACCTAACCCTAACCCTAACCCTAACCCAGCCCTAACACTAACCCTAACCCTAACCCTAACCCTAACCCTAACACTAACCCTAACCCCTGACCCTAACCCTAAACCTAACCCTAACCCTAACACCAAACCTTATCCTAACCCTAACCCTAACCCTAACCCAAAACCTAACTCTAACCCTAACCCTAACCCTAACCCTAACCTAACTCTAACTCTAAACCCTAACCCTAACTTTAACCCTAACCCTAACCCTAAACCTAACACCAACCCTAACCCTAACCCTAAACCTAACACCAACCCTAACCCTAACCCTAACCATAAACCCTAACCCTAACCCTAAACCTAACCCTAACCCTAACTCTAAACCTAACAAGGGCAAGGTGTACTGGTCAGCGACGGGCAATTTCTAGGCCTCGGACTAGAGGGAGCCATGGGCGTTGGTCTAGGGCTCGAGCTAGGTCTAGTGGAAGCGGTAGGCCTAGCGCTGGGGTAGGCATAGGGCAAGGAGTGGGTGTCGAGGTGAACCTCGGAGTAGTCCTAGGGCCAGGAGTGGGAGCTGTGACTAGGGGTAGGGATGGGGGTGGGCCTATGGGTAGGGGGATCTGTAGGGCCAGGGGTAGTGGTAGGACCAGAGGTAGTGCTAGGCGTAGGCCTAGGGCGAGGGGTCGTGCTCGGGGTAGGGTTAGGTGAAGGGTTAGTGGTTGGCCGAGGCCAACGAGCAGTGTTAGAGTTAGGGCTCATGTTAGGCCTAGGACGAGTGGTAGTTGTAGGGGTTAGCCGAGGGCTAAGGTTAGGTGTCACGGGAGGGCTCCGGGTAGTCCTAGGACTCGGAACAGGTGTAGGGCTGGATTAGGGTGCGGCTAAGGGTGGGTCCAGGGTGATTTCATAGGATACGGCTTAGTGCTCTGGCTAAGGTAGGTCAAGGTGTACAGGTCGGCGACGGGCAAGTGCTAGGCCTAGGACTAGATGAGCACTGGGCGTTGGTCTAGGGTCCGAGCTAGGGCTAGTGGAAGCGATAGGCGTAGCGCTGGGGTAGGCATAGGGCAAGGGGTGGGTGTTGGGGTAACGTCGGAGTAGGCCTAGGGACAGGAGTTGGAGCTGTGGCTTGGGTTAGGGATTTTGCTGTGCCTATGGGTAGAAGGAGCTGTAGGGCCAGGGGTAGGGGTAGGACCAGAGGTAGTGCTAGGCGTAGGCCTAGGGCGAGGGGTAGTGCTCAAGGTAACCTAACCCTAACGCTAACCCTAACCCTAACCCTAACCCTAACCTAACTCTAACACTAACCCTAACCCCTAACCCTAACCCTAACCCTAACGACAACCCTAACCCTAACACTAACCCTATCTTTAACCCCTAACCCTAACCCTAAACCTAACCCTAAACCTAACATTAACCCTAAACGTAATCCTAACCCTAACACCAACCCTAACACTATCCCTAACCCTAAACAAACCCTCACCCTATCCCTAACCCTAACCGTAACCCTAAACCTAACACCAACCCTAACCTTAACCCTAACCCTAACCCTAACACTAACCATAACCCTAACCCTAACCCTAAAGCCTAACCCTAACCCTAACCCTTACCCTAACCCTAACCCTAACCCTAACCCTAGGGCGAGGGGTAGTGCTCGGGGTAACCTAACCCTAACCCTAACCCTAACCATAACCCTAACCCTAACCTAACTCTAACCCTAACCCTAACCCTAACCCTAACCCTAAACCTAACACCAACCCTAACCCTAACCCTAACCCTACCCTAATCCTAGGGGGAGGGGTAGTGCTCGGGGTAACCTAACTCTAACCCTAACCCTAACCATAACCCTAACCCTAACCCTAACCTAACTCTAACCCTAACCCTAACCCCTAACCCTAACCCTAACCCTAACCCTAACCCTAACACCAACCCTAACCCTAACCCTAAACCTAACCCAAAACCTAACTCTAACGCTAACCTAACTCTAACCCTAAACCCCAACCCTAACCCTAACCCTAACCCTAAACCTAACCCTAACCAAAACCTAACCCTAACCCTAACCCTAACCCTAACCCTAACACTAAACCTAACCCTAACCCTAACCCTAACACTAACCCTAACTCTAACCCCTAACCCTAACCCTAAACCTAACCCTAAACCTAACACCAAACCTAACCCTAACCCTAACCTTAACACCAACCCTAACACTATCCCTAACCCTAAATCGTAACCCTAACCCTAACCCTAACCCTAACCCTAACCCTAAGGCTAAACCTAACACCAACCCTAACCATAACCCTAACTCTAACCCTAACACCAACCGTAACCCTAACCCTAAACCTAACCCTAAACCTAACCCTAACCCTAACACCAACCCTAAACCTAACCCTAACCCTAACCCAAAACCTAACTCTAACCCTAACCCTAACCCTAACCTAACTCCAACTC
>NW_027669043.1:60000-65000 GCF_964194185.1 Rhinolophus hipposideros
TAACTCTAACCCTAACCCTAACCCCTAACCCTAACCCTAACCCTAACCCTAACCCTAACACCAACCCTAACCCTAACCCTAACCCTAACCCAAAACCTAACTCTAACGCTAACCTAACTCAAACCCTAAACCCCAACCCTAACCCTAACCCTAACCCTAACCCTAACCCAAAACCTAACCCTAACCCTAACCCTAACCCTAACCCTAACCCTAACCCTAACACTAAACCTAACCCTAACCCTAACCCTAACACTAACACTAACTCTAACCCCTACCCTAACCCTAACCTAACCCTAAACCTAACACCAACCCTAACCCTAACCCTAACCTTAACACCAACCCTAACACTATCCCTAACCCTAAACCGTAACCCTAACCCTAACCCTAACACTAACCCTAACCCTAAGGCTAAACCTAACACCAACCCTAACCATAACCCTAACTCTAACCCTAACACCAACCCTAACCCTAACCCAAAACCTAACCCTAAACCTAACCCTAACCCTAACCCTAACACTAACCCTAACCCCTAACCCTAACCCTAAACCTAACCCTAACCCTAACACCAACCCTAAACCTAACCCAAAACCTAACTCTAACCCTAACCCTAACCCTAAACCTAACACCACCCTAACCCTAACCCTAACACCAACCCTAACCCTAACGCTAATTCTAACCCTAACACTAACCCTAACCCCTAACCCTAACCCTAAACCTAACACCAAACCTAACCCTAACCCTAACCCCAACACTAACCCTAACGCTAACACTAACCCTAACACTAACCCTAACCCCTAAACCTAACCCTAAACCTAACACTAACCCTAACCCTAAACCTAACACCAACCTTAAACCTAACCCTAACCCTAAACCTAACACCAACCCTAACCTTAACCCTAACCCTAACCCTAACACCAACCCTAACCCTAACCCTAACCCTAAACCCTAACCCTAACCCTAACCCTAACACTAACCCTAACTCTAACCCAAAACCTAACCCTAACCCTAACCCTAACCCAAAACCTAACCCTAACCCTAACCTAACTCTAACTCTAAACCCTAACCCATGATCCTAACTCTAACCCTATACCTAACCCTAAACCAAAGCCTAACCCTAACACTAACCCTAACCCTAACCCTAACCCTAACCCTAAACCTAACAGTAACCCTAACCCTAATATTAACCCTAACACTAACCCTAACCCTAACCCTAACCCTAACCCTAACCCTAGGGCGAGGGGTAGTGCTCAAGGTTACCTAACCCTAACCCTAACCCTAACCCTAACCCTAATCCTTACCCTAACCCTAACCTAACTCTAACCCTAACCCTAAACACTAACCCTAACCCTAACCCTAACTCTAACCCTAACCCTAACCCTAAACCTAACACCAACCCTAACCCTAACCCTAACCCTAACCCTAACACCAACCCTAACCCTAACCCTAACACAAAACCTAACCCTAACGCTAACCTAACTCTAACCCTAAACCATTACCCTAACCCTAACCCTAACCCTAACCCAAAACCTAACCCTAACCCTAACCCTAACCCTAACACTAACCCTAACCGTAACACTAACCCTAACACTAACCCTAACTCTAACCCCTAACCGTAACACTAAACCTAACCCTAAACCTAGCACCAACCCTAACCCTTACCCTAACCTTAACACCAACCCTAACACTATTTCTAGCCCTAAACCGTAACCCTAACCCTAACCCTAACCCTAACCCTAAACCTAACACCAATCCTAACCCTAACCCTAACCCTAACCCTAACACCAACCCTAACCCTAACCCAAAACCTAACCCTAATACTAACCCTAAACCCTAACCCTAACACTAAACCTAACCCTAACCCTAACACCAACCCTAAACCTAACCCTAACCCTAACCCTAACCCAAAACCTAACTCTAACCCTAAGCCTAACCCTAACCCTAACCTAACTCTAACTCTAAACCCTAACCCTAAACCTAACCCTAACCCTGAACCTAACACCAACCCTAACCCTAACCCTAACCCTAACCCTAACCGTAACCCTAACCCTAACCCTATTCCTAACCCTAAACCTAACCCTAAACCTAACACCAACCCTAACCTTAACCCTAACCCTAACCCTAACCCTAAAACTAACCCTAACCCTAACCCTAACCCTAACCCAAAACCTAACTCTAACGCTAACCTAACTCTAACCCTAAACCCCAACCCTAACCCTAACCCTAACCCTAACCCTAACCCTAACCCTAACCCAAAACCTAACCCTAACCCTAACCCTAACACTAACCCTAACTCTAACCCCTAACCCTAACCCTAAACCTAACCTTAAACCTAACACCAACCCTAACCCTAACCCTAACCTTAACACCAACACTAACACTATCCCTAACCCTAAACCGTAACCCTAACCCTAAACCTAACCCTAACCCTAACCCTAAGGCTAACCCTAACACCAACCCTAACCCTAACCCAAAACCTAACCCTAAACCTAACCCTAACCCTAACCCTAACACTAACCCTAACCCCTAAACCTAACACTAAACCTAACCCTAACCCTAACACCAACCCTAAACCTAACCCTAAACCTAACCCAAAACCTAACTCTAACCCTAACCCTAACCCTAACCTAACTCTAACTCTAAACCCTAAACCTAAACCTAACCCTAACCCTAACCCTAAACCTAACACCAACCCTAACCCTAACCCTAACACCAACCCTAACCCTAACGCTAACCCTAACCCTAACACTAACCCTAACCCCTAACCCTAACCCTAACCCTAACCCTAACCCTAACCCTAACCCTAAACCTAACACCAACCTTAACCCTAACCCTAACCCTAACCCTAACCCTAAACCTAACACCAAACCTAACCTTAACCCTACCCCTAACCCTAACACTAACCCTAACCCTAACCCTAACCCTAAACCCTAACCCTAACCTTAACCCTAACCCTAACCCTAACCCTAACCCTAACCCTAACCCTAACTCTAACCCAAAACCTAACCCTAACCCTAACCCTAACCCAAAACCTAACCCTAACCCTAACCTAACTCTAACTCTAAACCCTAACCCTAACTCTAACCCTATACCTAACCCTAAACCAAAGCCTAACCCTAACCCTAACCCTAACCCTAACCGTAACCCTAACCCTAACACTAACCCTAATCCTAACCCTAACCCTAACACTAACCCTAACCCTAACCCTAACCCTAACCCTAACCCTAGGGCGAGGGGTAGTGCTCGGGTTAACCTAACCCTAACCCTAACCCTAACTCTAACCCTAATCCTAACCCTAACCCTAACCTAACCCTAACCCTAACCCTAACCCCTAACCCTAAGCCTAACCCTAACTCTAACCCTAACCCTAACCCTAAACCTAACACCAACCCTAACCCTAACCCTAACCCTAACCCTAACCCAAAACCTAACCCTAACCCTAACCCTAACCCTAACCCTAACACTAACCCTAACCCTAACACTAACCCTAACACTAACCCTAACTCTAACCCCTAACACTAACACTAAACCTAACCCTAAACCTAACACCAACCCTAACCCTAACCCTAACCTTAACACCAACCCTAACACTATCCCTAGCCCTAAACCGTAACCCTAACCCTAACCCTAACCCTAACCCTAACCCTAACCCTAAACCTAACACCAACCCTAACCCTTACCCTAACCCTAACCCTAACACCAACCCTAACCCTAACCCAAAACCTAACCCTAAACCTAACCCTAACCTTAACCCTAACCCTAACACTAACACTAAACCCTAACCCTAACACTAAACCTAACCCTAACCCTAACACCAACCCTAAACCTAACCCTAACCCTAACCCTAACCCAAAACCTAACTCTAACCCTAAGCCTAACCCTAACCCTAACCTAACTCTAACTCTAAACCCTAACCCTAACCCTAACCCTGAACCTAACACCAACCCTAACCCTAACCCTAACCCTAACCGTAACCCTAACCCTAACCTATCACTAACCCTAACCCTAACCCTAAACCTAACACCAACCCTAACCTTAACCCTAACCCTAACCCTAACCCTAACCCTAACCCTAACCCTAACACTAAACCTAACCCTCACCCTAACCCTAACACTAACCCTAACTCTAACCCCTAACCCTAACCCTAAACTTAAACCTAAACCTTAACCCTAACCCTAACCCTTACCCGAACCCTAAACCTAACACCAACCCTAACCCTAATTCTAACTCTAACCCTAACACAAACCCTAACCCTAAACCAAAACCTAACCCAAAACCTAACCCTAACCCTTACCCTAACCCTAACCCAGCCCTAACACTAACCCTAACCCTAACCCTAAACCTAACACCAACCCTAACCCTAACCCTAACCCTAAACCCTAACCCTAACCCTAAACCTAACCCTAACCCTAACCCTAAACCTAACACCAACCCTAACCTTAAACCTAACCCTAACCCTAACACCAACCCTAACCCTAACCCTAACTCTAACCCCTAACCCTAACCCTAAACCTAACCCTAACCTAACACCAACCTAACCCTAACCCTAACCTTAACACCAACCCTAACACTATCCCTAACCCTAAACCTTAAACCTAACCCTAACCCTAACCCTTACCCTAACCCTAAACCTAACACCAACCCTAACCCTAATTCTAACTCTAACCCTAACACAAACCCTAACCCTAAACCAAAACCTAACCCAAAACCTAACCCTAACCCTTACCCTAACCCTAACCCAGCCCTAACACTAACCCTAACCCTAACCCTAAACCTAACACCAACCCTAACCCTAACCCTAACCCTAAACCCTAACCCTAACCCTAAACCTAACCCTAACCCTAACCCTAAACCTAACAAGGGCAAGGTGTACTGGTCAGCGACGGGCAATTTCTAGGCCTCGGACTAGAGGGAGCCATGGGCGTTGGTCTAGGGCCCGAGCTAGGTCTAGTGGAAGCGATAGGCGTAGCGCTGGGGTAGGCATAGGGTAAGGGGTGGGTGTC
>NW_027669043.1:72500-75000 GCF_964194185.1 Rhinolophus hipposideros
GAACCTCGGAGTAGTCCTAGGGCCAGGAGTGGGAGCTGTGACTAGGGGGAGGGATGGGGGTGGGCCTATGGGTAGGGGGATCTGTAGGGCCAGGGGTAGTGGTAGGACCAGAGGTAGTGCTAGGCGTAGGCCTAGGGCGAGGGGTCGTGCTCGGGGTAGGGTTAGGTGAAGGGCTAGTGGTTGGCCGAGGCCAACGAGCAGTGTTAGGGTTAGGGCTCATGTTAGGCCTAAAACGAGTGGTAGTGGTAGGGGTCAGCCGAGGGCTAAGGTTAGGTGTCACGGGAGGGCTCCGGGTAGTCCTAGGACTCGGAACAGCTGTAGGGCTGGATTAGGGTGTGGCTAAGTGTGGGTCCAGGGTGATTTCATAGGATACGGCTTAGTGCTCTGGCTAAGGTAGGTCAAGGTGTACAGGTCGGCGACGGGCAAGTGCTAGGCCTCGGACTAGATGAGCACTGGGCGTTGGTCTAGGGTCCGAGCTAGGGCTAGTGGAAGCGATAGGTGTAGCGCTGGGGTAGGCATAGGGCAAGGGGTGGGTGTTGGGGTAACCTCGGAGTAGTCCTAGGGCCAGGAGTTGGAGCTGTGGCTAGGGTTAAGGATTTTGCTGTGCCTATGGGTAGAAGCAGCTGTAGGGCCAGGGGTAGGGGTAGGACCAGAGGTAGTGCTAGGCGTAGGCCTAGGGCGAGGGGTAGTGCTCGGGGTAACCTAACCCTAACCCTAACCCTAACCCTAACCCTAACCTAACTCTAACACTAACCCTAACCCCTAACCCTAACCCTAACCCTAACGACAACCCTAACCCTAACCCTAACACTAACCCTAACTTTAACCCCTAACCCTAACCCTAAACCTAACCCTAAACCTAACATTAACCCTAAACGTAATCCTAACCCTAACACCAACCCTAACACTATCCCTAACCCTAAACTGTAACCCTCACCCTATCCCTAACCCTAACCGTAACCCTAAACCTAACACCAACCCTAACCTTAACCCTAACCCTAACCCTAACACTAACCATAACCCTAACCCTAACCCTATGCCTAACCCTAACCTTAACCCTAACCCTAAACCTAACACCAACCCTAACCCTAACACTAACGCTAACCCTAACACAAACCCTAACCCTAACCCAAAACCTAACCCTAAACCTAACCGTAATCCTAATCCTAACCCTAACCCTAACACTAACCCTAACCCCTAACCCTAACACTAAACCTAACCCTAACCCTAACACCAACCCTAAACCTAACCCTAACCCTAACCATAACCCAAAACCTAACTCTAACCCTAACCCTAACCCTAACCCTAACCTAACTCTAACTCTAAACCCTAACCCTAACCCTAACCCTAACCCTAACCCTAAACCTAACACCAACCCTAACCCTAACCCTAACCCTAACCGTAACCCTAAACCTAACCCTATTTCTAACCCTAACCCTAACCCTAAACCTAACACCAACCCTAACCTAACCCTAACCCCAACCCTAACACCAACCCTAACCCAAACCCTAACCCTAAACCCTAACCCTAACCCTAACCCTAACCCTAACCCAAAACCTAACCCTAACCCTAACCCTAACCCAAAACCTAACCCTAACCCTAACCTAACTCTAAATCTAAACCCTAACCCTAACCCTAAACCTAACCCTATACCTAACCCTAACCGAAAGCCTAACCCTAACCCTAACCCTAACCCTAACACTAACCCTAACCCTAACCCTAACACTAACACTAACCCTAACAGTAACCCTAACCCTAACCCTAACCCTAACCCAAAACCTCACCCTAACCCTAACCCTAACCCAAAACCTAACCCTAACCCTAACCTAACTCTAAATCTAAACACTAACCCTAAACCTAACCCTAACCCTATACCTAACCCTAACCGAAAGCCTAACCCTAACCCTAACCCTAACCCTAACACTAACCCTAACCCTAAACCTAACACTAACACTAACCCTAACCCTAACCCTAACCCTAACCCTAACCCTAACCCTAACCCTAGGGCGAGGTGTAGTGCTCGGGGTAACCTAACCCTAACCCTAACCCTAACCATAACTCTAACCCTAACCCTAACCTAACTCTAACCCTAACCCTAACCCCTAACCCTAACCCTAAACCTAAACCTAACACTAATCCTAAACCTAACACCAACCCTAAACCTAACCCTAACCCTAACCCTAACCTAACCCTAACCCTAACCCTAACCCTAACCCTAACACTAACCCTAACCCTAACCCTAACCCTAACACTAACCCTAACTCTAACCCCTAACCCTAACACTAAACCTAACCCTAAACCAAACAGCAAGCCTAACCCTAACCCTAACCTTAACACCAACCCTAACACTATCCCTAACCCTAAACCGTAACCCTAACCCTAACCCTAACCCTAACCCTAAACCTAACACCAACCCTAACCCTAACCCTAAACCTAACCCTAACACCAACCCTAACCCTACCCCAAAACCTAACCCTAAACCTAACCGTAATCCTAACCC
>NW_027669043.1:82500-85000 GCF_964194185.1 Rhinolophus hipposideros
TAACGCTAACCCTAACCCTAACCCTAACCCTAACGCTAACCCTAACCCTAACACTAACCCTAACCCCTAACCCTAACCCTAACCCTAACCCTAACCCTAAACCTAACACCAACCTTAACCCTAATCCTAACCTTAACCCTAACACCAAACCTAACCCTAACCCTAAACCTAACCCTAAACCTAACCCTATACCTAACCCTAACCCAAAGCCTAACCCTAACCCTAACCCTAACCCTAACTCTAACACTAAACCTAACCCTAAACCTAACACTAACACTAACCCTAACCCTAACCCTAACCCTAACCCTAGGGGGAGGGGTAGTGCTCGGGGTAACCTAACTCTAACCCTAACCCTAACCATAACTCTAACACTAACCCTAACCTAACTCTAACCCTAACCCTAACCCCTAACCCTAACCGTAACCCTAACCCTAACCCTAAAACCATCCCTAACCCTAACCCTAACCCTAACCCAAAACCTAACTCTAACGCTAACCTAACTCTAACCCTAAACCCCAACCCTAACCCTAACCCTAACCCTAACCCTAACCCAAAACCTAACCCTAACCCTAACCCTAACCCTAACCCTAACCCTAACACTAAACCTAACGCTAACCCTAACCCTAACAGTAACCCTAACTCTAACCCCTAACCCTAACCCTAAACCTAACCCTAAACCTAACACCAACCCTAACCCTAACCCTAACTTTAACACCAACCCTAACACTATCCCTAACCCTAAACCGTAACCCTAAACCTAACCCTAACCCTAACCCTAACCCTAAGGCTAAACCAACACCAACCCTAACCATAACCCTAACTCTAACCCTAACACCCACCCTAACCCTAACTCAAACCCTAACCCTAAACCTAACCCTAACCCTAACCCTAACACTAACCCTAATCCCTAACCCTAACCCTAAACCTAATCCTAACCCTAACACCAACCCTAAACCTAACCCTAACCCTAACCCAATACCTAACTCTAACCCTAACCCCTAACCCTAACCCTAACCCTAACCCTAACCCTAGGGCGAGGGGTAGTGCTCGCGGTAACCTAACCCTAACCCTAACCCGAACCCTAAACCATAACCCTAACCCTAACCCTAACCCTAACCCAAAACCTAACCCTAACCCTAACCCTAACCCTAACCCTAACACTAACCCTAACCCTAACACTAACCCTAACACTAACACTAACTCTAACCCCTAACCCTAACACTAAACCTAACCCTAAACCTAACACCAACCCTAACCCTAACCCTAACCTTAACACCAACCCTAACACTATTTCTAGCCCTAAACCGTAACCCTAACCCTAACCCTAACCCTAACCCTAACCCTAACCCTAAACCTAAACCTAACCCTAACCCTAACCCTAAACCTAACACCAACCCTAACCCTAACCCTAACACCAACCCTAACCCTAACGCTAACCCTAACCCTAACACTAACCCTAACCCCTAACCCTAACCCTAACCCTAACCCTAACCCTAAACCTAAACCTAACACCAACCTTAAACCTAACTCTAACTCTAAACCTAACACCAATTCTAACCTTAACCCTAACCCTAACCCTAACACCAACCCTAACCCTAACCCTAACCCTAAACCCTAACCCTACCCTAACCCTAACCCTCACCCTAACCCTAACTCTAACCCAAAACCTAACCCTAACCCTAACCCTAACCCAAAACCTAACCCTAACCCTAACCAACTCTAACTCTAAACCCTAACCCTAATCCCAACTCTAACCCTATACCTAACCCTAAACCAAAGCCTAACCCTAACACTAACCCTAACCCTAACCCTAACCCTAACCGTAACACTAACCCTAACCCTAACATTAACCCTAACACTAACCCTAACCCTAACCCTTACCCTAACCCTAACCCTAACCCTAACCCTAGGGCGAGGGGTAGTGCTCGCGGTAACCTAACCCTAACCCGAACCCGAACCCTAACCCTAATCCTAACCCTAACCCTAACCTAACTCTAACCCTAACCCCTAACCCTAACCCTAACCCTAACTCTAACCCTAACCCTAACTCTAAACCTAACACCAACCCTAACCCTAACCCTAACCCTAACCCTAACCCTAACCCTAACCCTAACCCTAACCCTAGGGCGAGGGGTAGTGCTCGCGGTAACCTAACCCTAACCCTAACCCAAACCCAAAACCATAACCCTAACCCTAACCCTAACCCTAACCCAAAACCTAACCCTAACCCTAACCCTAACCCTAACCCTAACACTAACCCTAACCCTAACACTAACCCTAACACTAACCCTAACTCTAACCACTAACCCTAACACTAAACCTAACCCTAAACCTAACACCAACCCTAACCCTAACCCTAACCTTAACACCAACCCTAACACTATTTCTAGCCCTAAACCGTAACCCTAACCCTAACCCTAACCCTAACCCTAACCCTAACCCTAAACCTAACACCAACCCTAACCCTAACCCTAACCCTAACCCTAACAGCAACCCTAAC
>NW_027669042.1:0-2500 GCF_964194185.1 Rhinolophus hipposideros
GTTAGGGTAAGGGTTAGGGTTTAGGGTTAGGTTTAGGGTTAGGGTTGGTGTTAGGGTTAGGGTTAGGGTTAGGGTTGGGGTTAGGGTTTGGGTTAGGGTTAGGGTTAGGGTTAGGGTTAGGTTTTGGGTTAGGGTTAGGGTTAGAATTAAAGTTAGGGTTTAGGGTTAGGGTTAGGGTTAGGGTTGGTGTTAGGGTTAGGGTTAGGGTTAGGTTAGGGTTAGGGTTAGGGTTAGGATTTAGGGTTAGGGTTAGGGTTAGGGTTAGGGTTAGGGTTGGTGTTAGGGTTAGGGATAAGGTTAAATTTGGTGTTAGGTTTAGGGTTAGGATTAGGGTTAGTGTTAGGGGTAAGGGTTAGGGTTAGTGTTAGGTTTAGGGTTAGTTTTAGGGTAAGGGTTAGGGTTAGGGTTAGGTTTAGGGTTAGGGTTAGGGTTGGTGTTAGGTTTAGGGTTAGTGTTAGGGTTAGGTTTTGGGTTAGGATTAGGGTTAGGGTTAGGGTTAGGGTTAGGATTAGTGTTAGGGTTTGGGTTGGTGTTAGGGTTAGGGTTAGGGTTAGGTTTAGGGTTAGGGTTGGTGTTAGGTTTAGGGTTAGGATTAGGGTTAGGGTTAGGGTTAGGGTTAGGGTTAGGGTTGGTGTTAGGGTTAGGGTTAGGGTTAGGGTTGGTGTTAGATTTAGGGATAGGTTTAGGGTTAGGGTTAGGGTTGGTGTTAGGTTTAGGGTTAGGGTTAGGGTTAGGGTCGGGGTTAGGGTTAGGGTTAGGGTTAGGATTAGGGGTTAGGGTTAGGGTTAGGGTTAGCGTTAGTGTTAGGGTTAGGGTTAGGGTTAGGTTTTGGGTTAGGGTTAGGGTTAGGGTTAGGGTTAGGGTTAGGGTTAGGGTTAGGATTAGGGGTTAGGGTTAGGGTTAGGGTTAGGGTTAGGGTTAGGTTTGGGGTTAGGGTTAGGGTTAGGGTTAGGGTTAGGTTTAGGGTTAGGGTTAGGGTTAGGGTTGGGGTTAGGGATAGAATTAGGGTTAGGGTTATGGTTAGGGTTAGGTTTGGGGTTAGGGTTAGGGTTAGGGTTAGGGTTAGGTTTTGGGTTAGGGTTAGGGTTAGGGTTAGGGTTAGGGTTAGGGTTTAGGGTTAGGGTTAGGGTTAGGGTTAGGGTTGGTGTTAGGGTTAGGGTTAGGGTTAGGGTCGGGGTTAGGGTTAGGGTTAACGTTAGGGTTAGGGTTAGGGTTAGGGTTAGGATTAGGGGTTAGGGTTAGGGTTAGGGTTAGGGTTAGGTTTGGGGTTAGGGTTAGGTTTGGGGTTAGGTTTAGGGTTAGGGTTAGGGTTAGGGTTAGGTTTTGGGTTAGGGTTAGGGTTAGGGTTAGGGTTAGGGTTTAGGGTTAGGGTTAGGGTTAGGGTTGGTGTTAGGGTTAGAGTTAGGGTTAGGGTTAGGTTTAGGGTTAGGGTTGGTGTTAGGTTTAGGGTTAGGGTTAGGGTTAGGGTTAGTGTTAGGATTAGGGTTGGTGTTAGGGTTAGGGTTAGGGTTAGGGTTGGTGTTAGGTTTAGGGTTAAGTTTAGGGTTAGGGTTAGGGGTAAGGGTTAGGGTTAGTGTTAGGGTTAGGGTTAGTTTTAGGATTAGGGTTAGGGTTAGGGTTAGGTTTAGGGTTAGGGTTAGGGTTGGTGTTAGGTTTAGGGTTAGGGTTAGGGTTAGGGTTGGGGTTAGGTTTAGGGTTAGGGTTAGGGTTAGGGGTTAGGGTTAAGGTTAGTGTTAGTGTTAGGGTTAGGGTTAGGATTAGGGTTAGGTTTGGGGTTAGGGTTAGGGTTAGGGTTAGGTTTTGGGTTAGGGTTAGGGTTAGGGTTAGGGTTTAGGGTTAGGGTTAGGGTAAGGGTTGGTGTTAGTGTTAGGGTTAGGGTTAGGGTTGGGGTTAGGGTTAGGGTTAGGGTTAGGGTTAAAGTTAGGTTTTGGGTTAGGGTTAGGGTTAGGGTTAGGGTAGGGTAGGGTTTAGGGTTAGGGTTAGGGTTAGGGTTGGTGTTAGGGTTAGGGTTAGGGTTAGGTTTAGGGTTAGGGTTGGTGTTAGGTTTAGGGTTAGGGTTAGGGTTAGGTTTTGGGTTAGGGTTAGGGTTAGGGTTAGGGTTAGGGTTAGGTTTTGGGTTAGGTTTAGGGTTAGGGTTAGGGTTAGGGTTAGGGTTAGGGTTTAGGGTTAGGGTTAGGGTTAGGGTTGGTGTTAGGGTTATGGTTAGGGTTAGGGTTAGGTTTAGGGTTAGGGTTGGTATTAGGTTTTGGGTTAGGGTTAGGGTTAGGGTTAGGGTTAGGGTTAGGGTTAGGGTTGGTGTTAGGGTTAGGGTTAGGGTTAGGTTTAGGGTTAGGTTTTGGGTTAGGGTTAGGGTTAGGTTTAGGGTTAGGGTTAGGATTAGGGGTTCGGGTTAGGGTTAGGGTTAGGGTTAGGGTTAGGGTTAGGTTTGGGGTTAGGGTTAGGGTTAGGGTTAGGGTTAGGGTTAGGTTTTGGGTTAGGGTTAGAGTTAGGTTTTAGGTTA
>NW_027669041.1:0-33979 GCF_964194185.1 Rhinolophus hipposideros
GTTTGTTTTAAGGAGGTGGGCCTTGACCGAGTGAGGGAACAGAGGCCTGGTTCCTCCAACGAGCAGAGCTCGTTATTGGATGGTTTTGGGTATCTTTTGTGGAGGAGAGGTAGAGATTTTTTTGATACCAACCTCTATGCAAACCAGGTATGTTCTCAGGAAAGTTAAAGGGAGCCGACCGTTGTGAGTCGAGCCCTTTCCTTGCAAATGCTTTGCTTTGCACTCACCTCGGTGCCCATACCCCTCCCCAACTCGTGGGGGGAGTAGACATACCCTTAGTATTATGTCGTCCCCGTGGGGAGGAAGCCAAGATAGCCTTCTTCGAGGCCGTCCCCTGTTGCTAGCCGCTGATAATGGATTTGGATTGGTTTGGCCAAAACAGCATCGATTTGGTTTTTAATGAGGTCAGTAATGCGCCTAAAAGCCCATGGCCCGAAGGCTATTAAGAGAAGGATGCATAGGAGGGGGCCAAGGGTGGGGAGCAGGTAGGGGAGAAGTCCGTTGAGACCCGTCCAGAGTGGGTTTTCGAAGAGTTCTTTGCGTCTTTTTACTAGGTCCTCTTGTAGTTTTTTGATCTTGTCTCGGACGATCCCAGACTTGTTAGCATAGAAGCAGCAGCGTTCCTGTAAAGCTGTCCTTGTGGGGCTGGCTCCTCGGTGTGGGCACGGAGGTATCCACTGGGCACTGTGCCTCCCGGGCAGTCACATGGGTTGCCATAGAGCTGTCTGTATAGCTGCTCGCGGCTTACGGGGGGCCCAAACCCTCCGTAAACGGGGATGATGAGGAATGTGAAGAGTGTCAAAGTGAAGGACTCCATGAAGAACTTTATGTCCTGTGAAAAGAGAGAGAGATTTTCTCAGGGAAGATATCCCTGGAGTCTTCATGTGTTATTTGGATTTGGGGTGTTGACAGGCTTAACGAGACGCTCTGGCAGCCATCGCGCGCCGCCTTCCTGAGAATCATAAATGCAGGCTGACCCACGTCCCCAAATGAGGACTGGATCGGGGCCGTTCCATTTGGAGGTTAATGGATCTTTCCACATAACTGTAGCATATTGATTTTTTGTTTCTTGGTGCCAGAAGCGATCGGCAGCCGATTTTCCCTGAGCGTCAAGTTGTAGGAAATTAAGGGTAAATAATGCATGGCTGAGAACATTACGAGGAGATCCTTTGGTCGGATAGGCAGTGGTGGTTTTTAACTTATTGATGGTGTTTTTGAGTGTCTGGTGGGCTCGCTCTACAATGCCCTGGCCTTGGGGATTGTAAGGGATGCCAGTGACGTGTTTGATTTGGAATTGAGCACAAAAGGCTTGAAATGCCTGGGAGGTATACCCTGGTCCATTGTCTGTTTTTATAGTTTGAGGTTTTCCTAGTGTGGTAAGGCATTGGAGGGTATGGGCTATGATGTTTTTTGTAGCCTCGCCCCCATGAAGGGTGGCAACCATGAAGCCGCTGAAGGTATCTATAGTTACGTGTACATACTTCAAATGGCCGAATTCAGGAATATGTGTAATGTCCATCTGCCAGATTTGTCCAGGGAGTAAGCCCCTTGGGTTAACTCCTAGGTGAGGAAGAGGCAGAAAGGTTATGCACCCTGAGCAACTTTTAACAATGTGTCTAGCCTGATCTCGGGTAATTTTGAATAACAAGCGAAGTGTGTGGGCATTGACATGATGTAAGTTGTGGAATTGGGTGGCTCGCGTTATAGGATCTAAGGTTAAGGGACATACTAAGCGGGTATGATTGTCTGCTATAGCATTGCCCTGTGAAAGGGGTCCAGGGAGGTCAGTATGAGCCCGAAGATGACTAAGGAAAAATGGGGTCTGTCTTTGTAGTATGAGATGTTGTAGTTGTTGAAAAAGTTTGGCAGCGCTGGTAGAGGGCTTGATATATGGCACTGTTTCTAGTTGGGGCACAGACAGGGCGATATAGGCACTATCAGTGTACAAGTTAAAGGGTGACTCCTGTAGTTTTTTAAACACTTTTATAACGGCATAAAGTTCAACAAGTTGGGCAGACTGAAATGGAGACTGCACCTGAAATCTTTGTGAGTTAATGACATATGCTGCTACGCCAGAAGAAGACCCATCCGTGAAAACCAAGGCGGCATTTTGTAATGGTTTAGTGGCTGTTATCTTTGGAAAAACAAAGGGATGTAGTCTGGAGAACTGTAGGAGTTTATTAGGGGGATAATGATTATCTATCTTGCCCTGAAATGATGTAAGGGAAATGATCCAGTCATCGTTATTTTGGGTTAGCCAATTAAGCTGTTCTTTAGTGTAGGGGAGAATGAGCTGATCAGGGTCCCTGCCAAAGTGTTGTCGGCTTTTTTCTCTTCCTATCTTAATAAGTTTGACTACCAGGGATGGGTATGTGACTAGGACCTTAGACGGGGAGGAGGGTAAATGAACCCAGAAGAGGGGATTATCTTGCCATAAGACCCCAGTAGGTGTATGAGGGGTTGCACAAATAATGAGGGAGAAGGGCTGTTTGTATGATAGGAAGGTGACTTGTTGTTGTTGAATTGCCTTTTCTAGTAATTGAAGAGAGCCCTTTGCCTCAGGCGACAGCTCTCGAGGGGAGAGAGGGTCTGAGTCTCCCTGAAGAATATCAAAGAGGGGCTTGAGGTCTCCTGTAGTGAGCCTTAAGTATGGTCGAAGCCAGTTAATATCTCCCAAAAATTTTTGAAAGTCATGTAAAGTGTATAAATGACTAGTTTTAAGTTGGACTTTTTGGGTGGTTATGGACTGATTATGTAGCTCAAATCCCAGATAGTAGTAGGGGTCTTTGAGCTGGATCTTATTGGGGGCAAGTTGGAGTCCATAAGTGGTAAGATTGTGAGTTAAGTGTTGGCAGCATTGGAGTACCTCTGTGGTGGTCTTTCCTGCTAGAAGGATATCGTCCATATAATGAATAATATAAATAGTGGGCCATTGTGTTCTAACAGGATCCACAGCTTGTGCCACAAATTTTTGGCATAGGGTGGGACTATTGGCCATGCCTTGTGGGAGGACTTTCCACTGAAAGCGCTGCATAGGACCCTTGAAGTTGGTTACAGGCAGGCTAAATGCGAAACGCTCTCTGTCCAGGGGGTGTAAAGGAATGGTAAAGAAACAATCTTTAAGGTCTATAATAATCTTGTGATAGTTAGCTGGGATAGCTGTCGGGGAAGGGAGGCCTGGTTGGAGGGCTCCCATGGAGAACATGGTTTTATTAATTTCTCTGAGATCCTGAAGGAGGCGCCAAGACCCAGACTTCTTTTTAATAACAAAAATGGGTGTATTCCATGGCGAAGTAGTTGGTTCTATATGTCCTGCCGCTAATTGTTCCTGCACTAACCGAGAAGCTGCGGACAACTTTTCCTCAGGTAGTGGCCATTGGTCCACCCAAACGGGGGAATTATCTTTCCATTTTATCTTCTCCGCATGGGGTGCAGGAGGATCAATGGCCGCTAGGAAAAATCCTGACTGCCTAATCCTTGTCGGTTAGGGTTGGGCTTTATAGAGAGGGGATTTTTTATCCCTTGACCAGCTTTTCCCAGTCCCTGTCCAGGGAGATAGCCTTGGTTAAGCATCTGTTGAGCAACTATTTCGTTGGGGCTGCACATGATAAGTTTGAGTTGTGATAGGATATCACGGCCCCACAGATTAATGAGAATTCCAGAAATAATATATGGCTGGACCTTACCAGTATTGCCCTCTTCGTCTTCCCATGAGAGTATTTTAGAGCTTTGTCTGGGATTGGCTGATTGTCCTATGCCCTGTAGATGGGTATATGAGGCTTTAGAGGGCCATGTTGAAGGCCAGTATCTATCTGAGATGACTGTTGCGTCCGCTCCCGTGTCTATTAAACCTTGAAATTTTTTTCCATCTAAGTACAGGGTTAAAAGTGGCCTCTCTAAAGTGACCTGTTGTATCCAATAGGCATCTGAGGAGCCGAAGGCGGACTCCCGTCTCTTTGGTGTCAGATATTGTTTATTAGAGGTGTCTAATGGGAGAAGCACAAGCTGTGCTATCCTTTGGCCTTTTACTATGGATACAGGGCCCAGAGGGGCCGAGGCTAAGAGTTGTATGAGTCCTGTATAATCATTATCTATGACTCCTGGGATTATATTCAGGCCGGCGAGGGAAGAGCTGCCCCGTCCCAATATAAGGCCAAATGTTTCCGGGGGCATAGGTCCCGTCGTGGTGGTGGGAACGAGTTGGACCCCTTGGTCTGGGGTTAGTATCGAGTCGGCGGCGGCACAGAGGTCCAGTCCTGCGCTTCCGGGGGTAGCCCGGTGGAGGGAACCGACACTTGAGCTGGGAGGATCTGAGGACTTGGTTGTTGGGGAACAAACCTGACAGCCCCTAGGTTGTGTCCCGATGGAGGGGCCAGGGGCTGGCCCCGACTGGGGTTTCCCGGTTTCCTGGAAAGGGGGATACCTTCAATATCTGTTTTAGAATAACAATCAGAGGCCCAATGTTTGCCCCGTCGACATCTTGGGCACACGGTGGAAGGCATTGGTCTGGAGGGTGTCGGTGGGGGCTGTGATGAATTTTGGGGTTGTGGACCTCTATTTTTTATTGGGCAATCTCGACTAAAGTGTCCAGGTTGTTTACAGGAGAAACATAATCTAGATTGTTGATTAGGAGGCTTGTTTGAGGCAAAGTCTCGGAGGGCGGCTCCGATAGCGAGTCCCAAGGTATGGGAGGCTCCAACCCCTGAGCATAGTTTAATGTAGTCAGCAAGGTTGCCTCCACGGTGGGGGCGAATGGTTGCCTGGCAAGTGGGGTTAGCATTTTCATAGGCTAAATGTTTAACAAAGGCGCTGTCGTTCTCGCCTTCTCCGACCAACCGTTCGGCGGCGTCGGTGAGTCTGCTGATAAACTCACAATATGGCTCCTCGGGGCCCTGACGAATCTTTGCCAGGGAGGTGGTAGCGGAGCCTTTTGGGGGTAGGCGGCGCCACGCCTTGAGACCAGCGTTCTGAATTTGAGCTAACAGCCCCGGGGGAAAAGTTGCCTGGATTTCATTGGTATGATAGGGTTTTTCTCCTAGTAATTTATCCCGAGTCCATGATCTTGTTGTTCTATTTTCACTATTGCGCTGTGCTATCTCTCGGCAGTTTTCTTTAAACTCTGTGTGCCAGAGGACGTGGTCCCCCCCAGAAAGGGTGGCACGAGCTAATTTAAACCAATCATTGGGTGTGAGCCAACGGTCACTGAGACCTTCAAGAATTGCCAAGGTGTAGGGCGCTGTCGGGCCATAAGAGCTTACTGCACCTTTTAAATCTTTAATATGTTTGATGCCTAGCCGGTGATATTTTTGGCCAGTGGGATCATTGGAGTTGGGAGTGTTATCTTCTGGGTCTTCTGTGTCAGAGGCCTCATCGGCCGAGGGGGGATTATGAGAGTCGGGGGGTTCATTGTCAGTCTCTTCCATTGTATCCTCTTGAGAGGGTGGGCCACGGTTTTGGCTGCGGGTAACTGGAAAGGTCATTAGGGTCTTTTTATTAAGTATTGGGCCTTTTTGAGGTTTTTCAGGGTTTTGGTTAGGCATTAAGGTTTTAAGTTCTTTTTCAAGGGCATGCAGCTCCTTTAGGAGTTGCATATGTTCGCGTTTTTGTTGGAGTGTCTCTCTAAGAGAAGAAATTTCTTGGGTTAAAGATATTTTTGCCTGCCTAATGGGATCGGTTAAGGATGGGGTGTTTTGAACTAGGGTGTCTTGAGGGAATAGGGGTGGGTTTGGGTTTAAGACTGGGTCATAGAATGTTGGGAGTTCCTGAGGGGGGACATAAGGGGGAGGGGTATGTATTTTTTGTGAAGGGGCGCGCAAGGTTGGCGCGGCGAGGCCCCAGGGATCTTCTTTTTTATTATAGCGGGCAGCTTGTTCCTCTAAATCTATCTGGTCTCTTGGGGAGAGCTGGTCCTGATTATTAAAGGCCAAAAGGGAAGGGTAGATTTTAGGGGGGTCTTTTAATGGGTGATTCTCTAAGGCAGAGGCTTCCTGATTATCAGTTTGTTTTTTAGGTTCCTCTGGCATGTCTATTGAAACAGATTGGCAGACAGAAGGGGGGCGGGAACTCTCTTTTAGGACTGTTTCCCCTGTCTGTAAGATCTCTCTAACATCTGGGTCTGAGGAATGTATTTTTAGGATATCATTAATCAGATTCCAATATGAGAATGCCGATACAGGGACCTTGTTGGGTCCAAAAACCCGATAGTAATCATTAAAACAGTCTCCAACTCTCTTCCAATATTTTTGATCAATCGTTCCTTCTTGGGGGAACCAGGGGCAGATATCAGAGACAAAACTGAAAAACTCACGTAAATCTTTTTTTCTAGCCTTAACTCTCCGCATCTTGAGAGATTCCTTAATACCCTTAAGGAAGAGTTCATGTGAACTCAACTCCTGTCCCATGTCAATCACCTACTCACCAATCTCTCGTCCTTCGCTGGGCGGCTACTCCAACGTCGGGCAAACTTGGAGTCTTTTCTTACGGGTGAATACCTCGTGAACTCCAAACGAGCCTTTTTACTGCCGAGGGGGCTGTCGAGTCTTGTCCCTTACGGGCTCGAAACAAGCCACACTCGCGCCGGGGAGGCCCTCGAGTCTTGTCCCACGAGTGAAAACTGCGTGGGCTCGAAAGAAGCCAGCCCGTGGAGGCTCAGGGAGGGGGGGGGGGGCCGCGGCGGTTTCCAGAGTAGGTGTCCTCATAGAATCTTCGTACCTCGGGCCCCACGTTGGGCGCCAAAATGTCCCGACCGGCAGGACAATGCAACGTGGGACGAGGGGAAGAAACCTGTTGAGGATGAAAAAAAAGGGGAGACAGGAGACGCGAAGAATGGAGGCAAGACAGGGATCTGATCAAGCCTCAAAATTTTATTACGATGGCGGGTTATATATATAGCTATGTCAGATGGGGGTGGGATATGCTATGTCATAGGGTGGCGAGGTACTTGTCGCGGGCTGATAGGCTAGGACAGGGCGATGCCATATGAAGTACAAGGAAATGGGCAGGCTCTGGGTTTGGCGCGCGCGGGCTCTGGGTTTGGCGCGCGCGGGCTTTGGGTTTTGTGACCAGGAAGTTCTGCCTAGGCAGGGCCTGGGGATTTCTATGGCTTCCGACACATAACTTTTATTACAGTTGTTTCATTTTTATTATTAGTTGTTGTTACTCTCTTTTTTTTTTTTTTTTTTAAAGATTTTATTGGGGAAGGGGAACAGGACTTTATTGGGGAAGAGTGTATACTTCCAGGACTTTTTTCCAAGTCAAGTTGTTATCCTTTCAATCTTACTTGTGGAGGGTGCTGTTCAGCTTCAAGTTGTCCTTTCAGTCTTAGTTGTGGAGGGCACAGCTCAGCTCCAGGTCTAGTTGCCGGTGATAGTTGCAGTGGGCACAGCCAACCATCCCTTGTGGGAGTCGAACCGGCAACCTTGTGGTTGAAAGCCCACTAGCCCATGTGGGAATCGAACCGGCAGCCTTCGGAGTTAGAAGCAAAGAGCTCCAACTGCCTGAGCCACCGGGCCGGACTGTTGTTACTCTCTTACTATGCCCAATTTATAAATGAAATTTTAGTACAGGTATGTACAGGAAAAAACATAGTATATGTAGCGTTCGGTACTATCTGCAGTTTCAGGCATCCACTGGGAGTCTTGGAACGTATCCCCATAGGTAAGAGGGGACTACTGTACAATGGAGCATAATTCAGCCTTTAAAAGGACAGAAATTCTGATACACACTACAACATGGATGAATTTTGAAGACATTGTGCTAAGTGAAATAAGCCAGTCACAGAAGGACAAATACTGTATTATTCCATCTATATGAGCAAACTTAGAGTAGTCAGATTCATAGAGACAGAGAGAATGGTGGTTGCCAGAGACTGGAGGGGAAGTGGAAAATGGATAGTTGTTATTTAATAGGTATAAAGTTTCAATTATGGAGAATGAAAAAGTTTTGGAGATGGATAATGGTGGTGTTTGCACAGCAATATGAATAATATACTTAATGCCATTGAACTGTACACTTAAAAATGGTTAAAATGGTAAATTTCGTTATATGTATTTTTTCACAATAAAAAAATAAATAAAATATTAGATCAGGAAGTTACCTTTAAAAAAAAAAATACAAAGTGGGGTAAAGGACATATGCTTTCAGTGGACTTATATTCTCCATCATTGTTTCCTGATGCTCCAAGAGTCAGTGAAGTACTTTTTGGTGTGTTTTAAATTACTTCATGCCCAAACCTTCCCTTGCCCCTTGTCTGAGAAAGAATTCATGGCTCCTCTGTTCTTCTCCCACTCCTCCTACCTTCCACATGTCTTCATTGTGGGGGTCAACCAGAGATGTATAAAGCCATTTAGTTGGGAAAGGCTGATCGCATGGATGTCCATATAAAATGCTCAAACTGAATCTGTTAACAACTTGTCTTTTATCACCTTGGTAGAAGGACCATGGAAAGGGAAATTAAAAGCACAAAGGACAGTACAGGAGAACTCTAGATTTGTGAGCCGATTTTTGCCCCAAAGGCTGTGTACCAAATTACAATGAACCTGTATGATCAAGACACAGTGAATCCTTATCAGAGAAAGCAGTCTTGATTTTAAGAGGAACCTAGCAATTCTTTAGTTCGCTTTCAGGAAGTCTTACTTGGTAAGAGCTGCCGCTGGGGAAAAAAAAAAAATGTGATTTTGCAGGATTCACCATAGTCTTGGCTCCTCTCCCCCCATTTCTAACCAAATTATGCATAATAAACTATGACTGAATTGCTCTCTTACCCCTCACCAATGTGTATTTCGGGATTCAAGCTGCCCAGATTTGGGGAGGATGTTGGACATTGGAGATTATACTGGCTTTGAGAGGGGCACACATTGCTCCACTTCTAAAATTTCTCTAGATATGCTTTACTATTAAACAAAGTTACGAAATTTGTATTCTTTATAGTAGAGCCATGGCAATTTATATGCTTGAATCAAGAGCCTCCCTCTGCAGACTGAGAAGTTCTGAGCCCCTATGGCCACACCCATGAAAAAAAGTAGACTGTGTGGTGTGGCTTCAGGAAATTTCCTTGCACTAAATCTCCTTTCTCTATTCCCCCAAGCTTCCGCAGGTTCACTCGATCCAACAGTGTGACGACAGCAGTGCAGGCCGACCTGGACTTCCACGACAACCTGGAAAACTCTCTGGAGTCTCTAGAGGACAGTTCGTGCCCCGGCCCAATGGCCAGACAGTTCTCCCGCGACGCCAGCACCTCCACTGTCAGCATTCAGGGCTCAGGAAACCATTACCACGCCTGCGCAGCCGACGATGACTTTGATGCGGATTTTGACCCTTCGATTCTGCCTCCCCCGGATCCCTGGATTGACTCCATCACTGAAGACCCTATGGAGGCCGTTCAAAGGTCAGTGTGCCACCGGGACGGCCACTGGTTTCTGAAGCTTCTCCAGGCCGAGCGAGACCGCATGGAAGGGTGGTGTCAGCAGATGGAAAGAGAAGAGCGGGAAAACAACCTGCCGGAAGACAGTAAGTAAGGCAGCTGCTCACCTCTGTACACCCGGCACCGGGGTCTGGGCTTACTTCGTGTCCTTAGACCGGTGGTTTCTTCCCTGCCCGTTGCACTGGTCCATCCCTGCAGTCTAGCCTTGCCCCACACGGAACAGAGGAAAGAGCCGGGCGATTCCAGCCTGGAGTCCACACGCCCCTGCGCTGCCCCATGAAAAGAGAACTGCTGGGCAGATGTAACACCTACGCTGACTCTAGGTCTGCGACCTCTAGCTCTAGAACTTTTCCTCTCTGAAGAAAATACCACCCTCGGCTTGGAGGTGGCCTCCTGTTCCTAACGTGGTGCCTCTGACCCAAGATATTACTTGAAGGGGTGCTGATTCTCAGGATGTTAACAGTAATTCTATCAAGTTTCAAGGTCCACATACACATGTGCATTGGGCATTTACAATGTTTCAGTTTTATTACTTTCATTAACATACAATATTAAAACAAGCCCAATAATGTATAGGCCTGTAGAGCCCTACCCTTACTTACATTCTTAAGCCTATTTCCCCCGCACTTTCTGTCTTACATTTTAGGGAGGGAAACCTTCATCCCCTAAATTAATTAACAAAAATTCCAATTTAATGGGTTAAAGTAAATGACAAAACAAATTTGATGAATAAATAATGAAATCTTCCCACACCATTATTTTCAAACTTGGCCTTTTAACAACCATCTCTACAAATTGACAAAGAAAAATTACCAGAGTACCTCAATTCTGAGGCACATTTTCAACAATTCTGAAATTGGATATATTAATAGTTTATCATCAATGTGTATTTTAATGTGTGTTTATTTTCCTCTGAAAAACTATCATTAAATGAATGGTGGATCTTCTAACTGATGATATTTTTGAATCAAAGACATTTGGTGGCAGGCATTCAAGTCTGCCTTCATTTTTGTGTGAGAACCACCTACAAGAGTATTGTCCTGATACGGTTTTTTAGATGTATTTTTAAAATCAGAGTTAACTTTTTATTACAAAAATTTTAAAACATGTACAAAAGTAGAAAGTTTAATACAATTAACCCTATATACCCATCACTCAGTTCAACAATTGGCAAGTCTTATCTTATCTCCGCCCACTTATTATGGTTTTTGCCAAAGTATCTTAAAGAAAATCTGAGGCATCAAGGAACTTCACTATGTATCTCACACTAATAAGGACTTTTTTAATATATATAACCATCATGCACGGTCATCCTTAACAAAAATAATAATAATAATTTCTGTCACTCCAATAAACTAAAGTAAAAGTAATAATAATAATAATAATAATTTCTTAATAATCAGACCTACAACCTACTGTAAATCAGATTAAAAAGACTTACTAAGTAAACCAAACTCGTTGTGTTAAGGTGTATTGAGTTTTCCATAAAGGAAGTATTTTTCAATGAAAACTAAGTCTGTAAAAGAACAGTTAGCAGGCTGTGGGATTTCCTAGCTGTGTTCGCACTCTTGGTCCATCTCTTCTCTGTGCTCCTTCTTCCTGCCTGGATCCTACTAACTGGCTGACTAGCTTATTTATTGCCTTTATGAGCGGGTTAGAAAATCCATAAATGGGTTTCTGTAACATTCCTTTTGTTCTTTCATACTATAAGTGCAAACAAATTAGCAGTGGAAAAGTAAATCTCCTTGACACTTGCCCCTAACCGTTGGTGCCACAGCAGGTTCACGTGAGTGTTGAGCCACAGCAAAATTAGCTTTTGCCCTTGTAACAGGTGAATGAGGCACCACCCAGAAGCAGTGGGTGGGGATAGATTTCAGTAAGAGAGTCTTAGCAGTTGCATTTTATTCTCCTTTACCCCTTGTGGGCATACCCAAATTTTACTAAATTTTCCTAGGAAAAATCAGTGTCACAGGAGCCTCTAGTGTGCTGCTCAACAGGACAAGCTATCTTTCAAATTTCAATCCATTAGTTTGGGACTCTTTCTAGCTTCCCAGTTGCCTTCTAATAGGTCCCAAGAATGCTGCTAATCTGATGTTTACTTTTAATCTGATGTTTTCTCCTGATCTGAGACTAGATCTACTTCTCTCAACCCAGCTTTATAATGATGCATGAGGATAGTCATTGTATAAAAATTTAGGACAATCTTTCTTAAGACTTAAGACACTGTGAAAACAAATCAATATATTTTGATAAAAAATACATATTTGAAAGGTGAAAATCTTGTCAGAAAACCAGGTTCTCATCCTGTGTTTGGGATGAAGAGAAACATGTTTATATTTTGAAATGTACACGACTGTCGAAGTCCCAAAATAATGAACATGAAGGAATAATGAACATGCAGTTTTTCCAGGTTCCAGAATCTTACTTCAGATGTTACTTAAAATACTGATTTATAAATGGAACTTTTTAACCTATTTAATATGAAGAGATTATAACAAGATTTGGTCTGAAGAATAATAATTTGCTGTCTTTGTACGTGAAGTGGCTACTATCCCACCATTAATAACTCATGTTTTCTTCAGAGTAGTGATGAATTTTCTCAGATCTACTTCTTTATTTTACGAGGTTGCTGCCCGAGGTGTGGAGGTGGGGTGGGGATGGTGGTGGTTGGGTCATGGTTGCAGAATGAACAAAGATAACTCAGGATGGGAGTATTTTTGGTGCTTTGCTTTAAAGTACCCAACTGAGTAAATTAGGCTTAAATGACAAGTATAGAATGAAACCTGCTTCACTGAGGAGTTGGTCTCCCTTTGTAGTTTGAAACTTTAACATGTTAATATCAGAGCTCCTTTATCTAATTAAAAAAAATTTTATACACACCAGTAAACATAGCAGGAGGAGCAGAGAAGGTGTTCTGGTGAGGGCCCAGACCTGTTTGCTTAGTTTCTACCCCCCCCCCCATGAAGGTCTCTAACAACCCTCACCTACCCACCAAAAAAAAAAAAATCCTAGGATTCCTAGAATACAGTTTGAAAGTCAATGGTCTGTAGTGAAAAGTCCAAATTATTACTTTTTAAAAATATAACTTCATAGTTTTAGATCAAGCTACTAACCCAAAGTTTAGAAGTAAATGCCCTTTACACGTGTTTTTTCAAATGTACAAAACTGATTCAAATTAGTAACATCTGTTCATGTAAGCCCAACTAGTTTACAAAATATGGCTCTTCATTTAAGTCTCAGCTTGGGCCTCACCTTCTGAAAGTCTTTGCGGAATGCCTCCCCTCAGGCTGAATTGGGAGTGTCTCTGTAATAGTAGCCTGTACATTTGTCTATCAGGTATTTCCAACATTACTTTATGATAATCTGTGTATCTCTGTCCTCCACTAAAAAGTGAGCTCTCCGAGGACAGAAATTTTTATGTCATTCATCTTCATTTTTGCTGGCACATAGCGAGGGATCAGTGGCTATGTATTTGAGTCCTCGAAATATTTTGGAAATTCTATTTTACAAAAGTATTTTACCTAACAAAACATTTCTTCCTAAGTAGCTAACAAATACTTAATAAATAACTAGCAGTTATTATTGCCAAAAGATGGAAAGGGCATTCCCTTGTGAGGTGATGAGCCCTTCTCCTCAGAGCAAAGATTTGGCAGAGAGAGAGGAGCACCTGCTACAGAAACTGTAGAAAAGACTGCTGTGTTGGTTAGTTAGCTAGATGGTCTCGTTGAGCCCTTGTGTGTACCTTCCAGCTCTTAGGATTTAATTCTATTTCTCCAGCACTTTAAGTTTTTTTCTTTCATATTCTGGGAAGTACAAAATAGGAGCTCCAATCTACTAGCGTTCCAGAATTCTAAACAGTGCAAAGATAAACTCATATGCCAAGGTCAGAGTCGCCAATTTCGAATAAGGCAGATCCGAGGGAGGATCTGACCAGAAAGCCAGAGCAACCCTCCACTGCAAGAAGGGAAAATATAAGCACATGAAAGAATATTCATCATGTCCTTACAATACCCCTGACAGTCAGCTAGAGACTTTGACAGGTGTTGTTTTATTTGCCCTCAAAACAGCTGTCTTGCAGTATCTTGTCCAAGGTCACAAAACTGCAGAAATGTCTGATGGAACAGATACAACATGAATAACATTTGACAAGATAATGATACTTTGTGTGTTGCTTGGTGCCTTCCTCTAAAGCTCTCCCTACATATCTCTTCCTGGTTCCTTGGCAACCACAATTCTGTTCTGATAACTGGGCCTGGAGTTGCACAGGGCCTTTGTTTTACTAATTCTCTAAATTAACCTTTTCTTTTTTCATACAAAGTGTGGTGGTAAGGAAGAGAGGCCAATCCTGTTTGACAGGCATAGCCAGTTTCTGAGTAACCAGCTTTAAAAAACAAAAATCTGTGGACACCCAGAAAAAAAATTTTGATGAATCAGTTAGGCACAGATGTATCTATCTCTTGGCCAAGTGCCTACATATTCCTTGGGTCCTATACAAAGAGGGCATCTCTTCCATGTACACGACAAAAGTCGCTCCTTGACAGATCCCTCCCATGAGAGCTAGTCTTCAAAGTCATGAAAACAAGGAGAATAGAGGGAGAGAAAGGAAGATTCTTACCATACTTGCTTAATTTATTTTGTGGGGATGGGCACCAGCATTATCCCAATTTTAAAATCTTTTGAAATTTTTGGTGAATGTGCTTAATGGGTCTCTGAATTGTACACTTAAAAAATGGTTTAAATAGATCTTATGTATATTTTACCACAATAATAAAGTCTGAAGGTAGGTAGAACAAGCCTACTATCATCATGCACGTAGTTATTCATTATGCTTATAAGAATATAAGGTATTTTGTTAAATGTCTTCCTGAATTCATAATACAGTTGGCCCTTAAGCCATATGAGCTTGAACTCCATGGGTCCACTTATATGAGGATTTTTTTTTCCAATAAGTACCTGTACTATTTTCATTCTGTGGTGGGGAGTTTGAGGATGCAGAGGGATGATTTTATGCATTGATCTATGCCATTTTATACAGCGGACTTGAGCATCTGTGTATTTTGGTATCTTCAGGGGGTCCTGGAACAAATCCCCCACATATACTGAGAGGACACCTTAAGTGTCAGAGGAGTCAATAGAATATGCAGATTTTCTACTGTGGGGGGCTGGTGACCCTAATCCTCAAATGTTCAAGTGTATGTCCACGGCAAAGAAGAACGAGAAGGAGGGGCAGGTGGAGGAAGAGGAGGAGAAGGAGAAGAAATAGAACCTATCTGCTTAATAGGAATTTAAAGTACAGATTTGGGCTTGGGTGGTTGCAATCATCTTTCTCTGTTAGATAGATGACGAAGAAAGGAGCCATTCAATTTTAAATAATTATTCAGTTATTAATTATTTTATGATGCTGTTATCCTCATTCTGACAGCTGCTTCCTAGGGATACTGTTTTTGGCATTCTCAGGCTGGAAAACACTTTGCCGGTTTACCTGAAACTGGACAAATGTGCACAATGCAGGACAAAAGGAAAACAAGCACTTTTAGTCACCTAGTAACCTCAAGCTATCTTTTGAAAAGTATAACTATAAATTCTTCGGGTGTGTGGAGCTATTATTTTCCCTGATAAAATAAAAGCAGAGCAAGGACCTTAGTTCTTGTTTTAAACCCTTATCCTTAACAGTCGATAGTAGGTTTTTGGCTCGATAACAAAATAATGAAAATCTGCATTGAGTGAGTTTTCCTCCAAACCGTGGCAGCTGACAGAATGCTTGTTCCCGCAGCACTTGAAGTAAAATGATACAAGCTTTTCTCAGACAATGAAGCCCTTGTGTGAAACAGCTGTCTTTGGGAGATGGCTCAGTGCTTTTGACAGTGGCTTGTATGTTACATAGATACGTCTGGTATTATCTGACCAGGAATGAAACGACCAGATGGAACTGAATGCTTCTAACTAGGAATGCCGTCTACCAATGCGGGTGAAAAACATGGGTTCGGGTTTCAATGGCCCTAGGATGAAATACTGGTTAATTGTACTTGGAAATCTATCTTTGCCTCCTGAATTGCGAACAACTTCTATGTGGAATTTTCAGGCTCTATCTGAAACTAACTGATAAACCTAGAGCGTGTGCAGGAGGCGGATTAATTCCACTTTAATTTTGCCAGGTAATAGCATCCAAGTTAGTGAAACTTGGCCTTGAGTCCCCCAGAAGGCTTGTGAGGCTTGGCAGCGAATGTGGGGCTGGTAATGAAAGCTGAAATGGCGTTTGCCTGGTTTCAGGTTGAGTTACGGAAGCTGTGCACAGTCATCATTGTGACCGTCTATCGGTGCGATCGCCAGGCTGACTTTGCCCAGTGTCGGCGGTGGTGTGTCTCTGCAGCCTTTGAAACAGTGAGTGGCAGGAAAAGCAGCACTCCTGATTTCTACAGTGCATCTGCCTCAAGCCCTGTGTATTTCTAAGTGGGGAGAAGTCGGTGCAGCCCAGCTACTTTCTGTTTTAGTCTCATCTTACTTTTGAAGTGGCCTTCAAAAGGCCCCTCTCCGTCCCCCCCCCAACCCCAACACCCCGCCTTCCCCCCCCCCCCCCACAGGCTACATAGTCTTTTATTTTAAGGTCTGGCCAACCAGAAATTAGTGACCACAGAGGAAGTGGCAGTAATGAAAAGGAAATCGTATATAATGTACCTTATGTTTAACCTTCTAGAATGCTCAGTTCATTTTGCTTTGCATAGCACTGGACACAAAGAGGAAGTTGTTGGTGCCAGAGAACATTGTAGAGCTTGCTTTTGTGGGCGTGTTTTACTGGAGGTGGTCTCGAAGCTGAGGAGAGCACTGAGGCATTGAGAGGTGAAATGATATGGCAAGTTGAAGACAGAACCAGCCCTGGAAACAGATCTCCTGTTCCCTAGGCCAGTGGTGTTCCCATTATTCGGACTGGATAAGTTCCCATTGTTCCTGCACTGCAGAGAGGCAGAGGTTACAGAGTGAGGGACTGACTCATGGAGTAAGATCTCTGATTGTTTTCTCTAACAATAACTGTTTCTGTGGAATATAATTACAGTGAACTTCAAACACAGCCTTTAGTTCTTTTCTTCTATATTACCGAGGGAAATATTGACTAATTTTATTTCCTTCAGCTTTCAAAAGCTCAAAAGTTGTATTTATCTAGGTGATGCATATGGTGTTATTATTTCAATGCTAATGTAAATTGAAATATGGGTTGAAGCATAACCAACTTTTATGAGTAAGACTCCTGGAGTAAGGAGGGGGGAGAAGTTAAATTAGCTGAGTTTTTGAAAACTTGCTCTTTACAAACAAAACAGTAATGTTTATTCCCCCCTCCCCTCACTTCACCCCCCACATGTTTTAACCCTGTGGAAGCCTTGGTTTTAGTCTATGGGGAAATTTCTACTTGAAAACTTTATTGTTTGTTCTAGCCAACACCAAGTTTCAATAAATAAATAAATAAATAAATAAATAAATAAATAAATAAATAAATAAATAAATAAATAAATAAAATAAAAGCACTCTTGTTAAATGCAGAACAGCCACTGCTGGCTATCGAAATGAAACGGATCCATGTTTTCTATGGAGACCTTTTGTTGACAACAGTTCTGAATCACAACAGTGTTTGAGAAGCAGCTGGGCAGTTTGTTGGAGAAATTCTTTTCCATGAGGACACACTTGTAAATAAGAATGTCTCTACATGGATAATTCCAACTTGAAATCACACAGATTCAGTCTAACAAATCCATGTGACTTTAAAGTAAGTGAGTGGCCCCACTTTTGTTTTTTTGAACTTTTATTTATTTAAGTGTGTTTTTCCAGGGCCCATCAGCTCTAAGTCAAGTAGTTGTTTCAATCTGGGGGGGTGGGGGGGAGGGCACAGCTCACAGTGGCCCATGTGGGGATCCAACCAGCAATCTTGTTGTTGAGAGCACTGCGCTCTTAATCAACTGAACTAACCGGCTGCCCTGGACCCACTTTTTAAAAATTCCTTTTTCCTCCTTTGCCCATGAAGTCTACCAACATTGAAAAAAAAAAAAAAAAAAGGCAGGTGAGTACCAAGAAGTCAAAACTTGAGTATAAGGAGGTTTAATTCACATACAAGCACATTCAACTTATCCCAAATGGCTTGGTTCTTCCAGTGTAAGTCAGCACAGGTAATATTATAAACAGAAAACCAAGAGGAATAATAGTCCAGCAAATACTATATTAGCTAATTAATTAATCAAGATTGTAACTTAAAATGTGGTGCTAGACATGTTAAAACTTTAAAGAAACAGAATGCTTAAAGGCTGGAATGTTGCAGTTCATTTATTTTTCTGGTTAACATAAAGTTTGTAGATGAGTAAATTAATTTCGAAACTTATTCCTTCAACAGGGTTCCATGGGCACGGCTTAGGTTATCGAAGGGCTCGTGGTCTGGTTAGAAAGTCAGACATATAAATAGATCCTGCTGGGAAGCATGTGGGAAGGGAAGGGACAGAACCATGTCTGGGAATTTGAGAAACGACGCAGTGGGAGAGGTGAAAGGACCACGTACTGAGCACCAGGGCAGAAGGTATCTCCAGCTCAGTGTTTAGTCTGAGCAAACACTGAGGAAAGAGACAACTTTGGATTTGGGGGCCCAGAACACAGAGGGAATGGACAGAGGGAAGGCTGGACATGTGGGCCTTACCTGCAAGCCATTTAAAGGAGTTTCCCCTTATCCGACGGATAGTAGGGAACCATGGAAATTTTGAAGCATGGGGATTACATGAGATAAGAAAACCCTCTAGTTCCCTTAATAAAACCAAACTTCTAAGGTTGGCAAGGGAGAGAGAATATTCATACTGTGGAGGAAGTAACGGAGCCTTATAGCCTGAGTTGTAATCAACTAGAGAATCCTGCGGGGAACATGGGGAGACAAGTGGTATCAAGCAAATGCTCAGATATGCTACTCTGAGGCTTGAGGGATGGGAAGCACTGGAGTTACAAATTTGAGAAACATAAACCTATTTTACAAAATAGCGAAACCAGAAGGATGGGTTAAGTTACTCAACAAAAATAAGGGAAGTGGGCTAGGATTGAATTTGTGTTCAACATTTATGAGGTGGAGTGAGAGAAGAAATCCATAAAGAACAAGGAAGACAGCATCAGAGCCAGGGCGTGTTGTGAGAGCCAAGGGAGCTGTGTTTCCTTTGTGCCAAATGCAGAGAGATCCAGAAAGGTAAGGAGGGTGAGGAGAGAGCCAGCCTATAGGGCCTGGAGGGACATGTGGAGTTGAGGATGCAGAGAGAGCAAAGCAGTCTACCCTTTGGAGAATCAAGCATTTAAGGGAATGCATTCGATTGCCAGGGCTGCCATAACCAAGTTCCATGGACTGGCTAGCTTAAACAACAGAAATTTATTTTCTCACAGTTTTGGAGGCTAGAAGTATGAGATCAAGGTGTTGTTTTTTTTCGGAGGCGTCTCCCCTTTGCTTACAACTGGTCTTCCCTCTGTGTGTGTGTCTGTGTCCTGATTTCCTCTTCCTATAAGGACCAGTCATATTAGATTAGGGCCCCCCCATATGACCTCATTTTAACTTTTTGAAAGCCCAACCTCCAAATACAGTCGCATTCTGAAGTACTGGGAGTTAGGACTTCGGCATATGAGTTTTGGTAGGATACAATTCAGTCCACAACAGGGAAGAATATGAATTTCATATTAGCAAGACGGGATCATGGAATTGGGGAGTATTTTTTCCCCCTTAGAATGAGAGAGACTTAAGGGTGCTTCTAGGCATCTTGAGTACTGCTCTAGCAAAGAGGCAGATTGCTGACAGAGGCAGGGACTTATGTCTTAAAGCAGCTGGGAGGGACACCGGTAGATGGGAAGAGTGGACGTAGAAAAGTCTTTAGGGTGGGGGCAGTTAATGGTCGTGGACAGATTACATTAGGAATGAATATAAATAACTCTCCTGGCACCTGACATCTCTGCTGTTGTCAACAGAACCTGAAGAGTCTGCTGCTTGCCCATCGTATAGAATCTCTGCACTCTTTAGAGGTTTAGGGGATTGTCTGTGGGGCAGGTATCAGGAGAAGCAGAACATTGAGAATATTCATGCTTGAGCCCCTCTGTTTTCTTCATCTCACAGGAGGCAAGGTTATTGTTGAATATGAGGGGACAGGGGTTGAGTTGTGAGTTAATAAGAGTCAGGAAAGGAGGGTCAGAAAAAGAGGTAACAAAGAGTATCTCAAAGGACTAATGAACAACAGTGAAAGATCTACTGAGTTTGGAGACCATGGTTTGTAGTGACACTAAACCACATGGCAAAACATTATTTGGAACATAGCCAGAATACAGCTCTCCAGGCTTGCAGGATTACCTGGCATATTCTGCACCCAAAGATGGACCTTGTTTTACAGTAGCAACTGCTGCTCGTGAGGAGGGTTCTGACTCCTCATTTGGCAGTGAGTCTGTTTTCTGCACAAGGCTCCAGCGGGGTGGTCTAAGTGTCCAGCATTGGTTGAGGTCTTGTCTCCTCTTTGTATCTTTGTCACCCAGCAGCCAGTTGGTCACTGTTTTGGCTCTGATAGGAGGGGGGAACTGTTCCAGACTATACAGAGAGAAAATCTGGGCCCCTGAATAATTGTTATGGATTTCGGAAATAGAGAGAGACCAAAAAAATTATTCACCCACTCCTGGACACTTGTGGAAATCTGCCTTAAAGAGAGCCACCCAAAGAGAGGACAATTAGTCCACACTATTGGGGAGAAAGGTCAGGGTGTGAGGATAACCGGGAGAAATAATTCCCTGTTTTGGATCATTCCACCTTTTAGTTTCCAGGTAAATGCCTAAGAGCTAAAGAATATTGACAGGATATAGGAGTTATCATTCCTGCTACATTCTAACAATTTTCATATATTATTTTATTAAAGAATTTTCAATCTTATGAAGATAGTATTATGATCATTTGACAGATAAAGAAAACAGAGTCTGAAAGTGTGATAAACTCTCCCAAGATCAGCAGCTGGTAAGTGGTAAAGCTGATCGTTCCTGACTCAGATGCCTATGCTCTTTCGGTGTATTTCATCAAATTACAGTTGATGTTTTAGGACCTGAGGAGCGTTTCACCCGCATGTCCACCATAGAAACCTTCACCACTGGTGGGACAGCCAGACATATTCCTTCCTATTCATATGTAGTGTCCAGGTTTCAGGGAAGCTATGTTGAGGGTATAAGAATTATGTCTGTTTTTCTCTGTTTCTGAGGCCTAACATGAAGGCCTGATGATGGTGGAGCTGGGCATAGTCAATAAGAATTGGAAACAGTCAAAGAAAGGTGCTTCTGCCTCTTCAGTTCAAGAGACCTAACTCTTCTTGAAACATGAAAGAATACATATGTTAATTAGGCCCTAGGAGTTGAAATACTGATTTTCACTTAGTAAAAAGTCAGGCATTTGCCCCAAGGAAATGGTCTATTTTCACTCTGCTACCACAACACAATGAAACTCCATACCGCTTTGTCATGGATTCACTTACCGGGTTAAAAGAAATTGTTCATTCTCTTCACTCATGCCTTTTATACCACTTCTTTGTTCCCCAAATAAAAGTCATACCCTCCCACCCACCCCCTCAGGGACAGTGGGAGGGACCAGGTATGCTCTTTTCTAAATGTCTGGGGTTTTAACTGAATGTAGCCAGGAGATTTTAAATCATAGTTTTCATAAAAGACGGCCACACCCAAAAAAGTCTTTCTCTGTTTTTCATTACAATATATAATCTTTAAAAGAAAAACTAAAACTTGAAGCTTACATCTACCGTCTCTTTCAAGTGATCCTCCCTGGTTCCTCCATTCTTTTTACAACTGAAATTTTTGTGTGCAACACTGACTTGGCAGAGATGTGTTTTGTTTTCCTGACAGAGATCTGCTTGTCCCACGCCCTCCTGTTTCAGGGTTTTACTCCTGGCCCCAATCGTTATCTCCCTACCCTGAACCTATGAAAGACCATCACTTGGACATTGGAAATGCAAATAATCCTGGCACGAGTAGGGAATTTACACTCAAAGGACATGATGGCAAAAACCTGGGGGGCAAAAGAGCCGTAACTCCACCCCAGATATTTTTGCTCCAAACCCAGGGTTCTTGCCAGACCATGCTGAATGAAGAAAGATGCCCCTTGTTTCCCTTTAAGAAAACATCCGAGTTTGCCTCTACCTACATGATTGGTGTTGCCCGAATGACTGGAGTACTGCTTTCTCATTTTATTTTATTTTATTTTTTTTTAAAGAGGGCACAGCTCACAGTGGCCCATATGGGGATTGAACCAACAACCTTGGTGTTATTAGCACCACGTTCTAACCAACTGAACTAACTGGCCACCCTTACTTTCTCCTCATTTGAGAATAACTGTCTTACTCACCTGCTCTTATTATGGCAGTCTCTTATATATATACTCAGGTGTTTGTCTATAACTGAGAACATTAGCTCAAAGTTTTGAGGTATATCTGAATAGGTTGAGTTTCTGTGACAGTTCCCAGGAGCTATGCAATCCCAGGCAGAAAATTGGAGACTGAAGAGCTAGTTCTGATCTCCCAAGATTCATTTTGAGATTTGTTGATGTCACAATCCTACCCTTCAGAGAAGTTTCCAGGAACCTTAGAGTATACCTAGAGTCACACGTTCACTTAGGAAGTACCTTCTCAAACCTGTCTCATATCTGGGGTAGGTAATCCAAAGCACATATCCATCCCAAGCAACCAAAGATATCTGGTCACATTTGAATAATCTAGACTTTGGTTTTTTTCCTCTTCTTTCCTGGGCAGCGCAAATGTGGGGCTCACAGCTGGCACACCCATAGGGGAAGTAGTGTCCTGATCTTAGATGATAACATACATTTCATTGAGTGCTTGCTATATATATCAGACACTGTCCTAAGCAATTCATATATATTACCACTTTTAACCTTACCCCTACAAATAGGTACCACTAGCCCTGTTAGGTCTCTAAATGTTAGGTCCCAGAGACCTTGACTTAATGTTAGGTCTCTGAATGTTAGGTTTCAGAGACCTTGACTTAGAGATAGAGCCATGTTTGCAAGAAAACAACAAAATGTCATGTCGCTAGTTCGCACCTGCAGACAGAGCCAAACTTGCGATAACAGAAAATGCCCCAAAATAGCTACTCGATTGCAGGCAGTCAACATTTTCTGTCCAAACAATGCTACCCTGTCAGCACCACCCAGGTATAACCCTCCTCACACCCTCTCTCAGGGGCTGTAGTGGTCTTTGAGCAGCCCCATAGACTCCTCTCGTGTAATAAACTTCCTTAACTTTCCCAAGCGTGCGCGTTCCTTTATTGGCCACCTCTCAAGCCCCATTTTATATAGGAGAAAACAGATTAAATGACCTGTCCAGAGCAGTGGCCAGTCTAAGTGCTGGAGCCAGGACCCTCGTCCCAGTCAGGGCCTGAACCCTTTGCTACTCAAGTGCCCTGTGTCTCTTTGTGCTGTCCTTTCTGCTTCAGGAGTGTTGAGAGAGAGGAGGGATTGAACAACTGATTGATGAGTTAAAAGGAATAGGAGAACCATCTTAAAAGATTTTAGAAGCAGATTGAAAAGAAGTAAAAACTCTGGCCTGAGGAATTGCTGCCAGATGGCTGTCAAGGGGGACCCCTTGCTATCACTGAGAAGGCAAATGTCCACTCTTTAGCTGTTTGGTGGGACTGGTGACATATTAGAGAGTTCATCATTGCCCTGAATTACAGGTGTGGGAATGCTGAAATATTTGAGGAGTGACTAGGTATACTGCGCATCATAAACCATCAGCTAGCCTGGATATTTTCAATAAACAGAAAAGCAAATTACTAGAAAACCCTGGGCCAAAATGAAGTTTCTTTTTCTTCTGTTTTCTCCTCAGACTTTGTGGGGACTGAGATCGTGAAAGGGAGACCTGATTCCACTCTGAGCCTCAGGCTCTGTAAATTCAGAACAACACAACAACAGCAAAAACATTGCTTCAGTCCTATCATTTCCCTCCCTATGAAGATTTCAAAGTGGGGCAAGTGCACTTTGAGAAATGCCCCCTTCTGGTTGTCAATGTGGGCCTTGAAAGGGCTAGCAGGGTGCCTCGTCCCCTTCCTTCCCAGCAGGAGGGTGTGTTGAGAAGTGCCTGGTTGGCAGGGCTCCAGCACACAGCTGTGCCCCGGTCCCCACTTGGTGGAGGGAGAGCCTATGGGACAATGCAGACGCGAGGACAACTCTGTGCAGAGCGTTTCACCCCATCTCAGCCACCCATGTGTTGAAAGGTTCTCGCCTTAGACTGCATGGAAGGCAAGAAGTAGCTTGCAGCAGGAAAGATTTTCAGCACAGTGCATAGGGAATTAAACCTATATGAGCAAAAACATTAGTCTGTGAAGTGGAAAAGTTGGGACAGTGCTGGCGTTCCCTAGGCAACAGGCTGAAAATGTTCACTCTTTAGAAAGTCTTTCAACTGGCCGTGGCTCTTTCCTGACGGTACCAGTGGCTGAGCTCCGGAAAAATAATGAAGGCTATGGATGGGATATGGTGAGTGCCAAGAGGTTCCCCCCTTCAAGTTAGGACGGCTTTTCTTGTGTTTGGATTTGGGTTAGAAAAACAAGCTAGCAGACCATGATTGCTGACACAAATAAATCCATAACTATACAGGTAAACACTTGAAATTCATCCCTGGAGTAAAAGGAAAAAATAAAACTTTCTCTTTTGGTAATGTCCAGTGCTGTGGTGGAAAACTCCGTTATCCCTAAGAAATGTGCATGATGAACTAGTGGTTTTTTCCAAGTTGATTTTATATTTTAACCTAGGAGCCTCTGTTACATAGAACAGCAGAGTAACAACCGCAATTGGGCTGTATGCGTGTGTGCGCGTGAAATGTGCTGTTTTCCCCAATTATTACAGCATAACTTTCTCTTTGTTTTACCAGACTAAATTGCAACAATGAGACATAATATGTAAACTTCTTGTATGTTTGCTCTTTTCAGTTCTAGGGAAAATCCGAACTGCAGTGGGCAGTGCCCAACTTCTGATGGCCCAGAAATTCTACCAGTTCAGAGAACTGTGTGAAGAAAACCTGGTAGGTAGCATCCCCATTACTACAATTTCTGTGCTAATACCATAAGAAGAATGTGTCGTCAAGACTGGCCAAACGAAAGTAAAATTGATTTTGAACCAAGTCAAGGTCTATTGGACTCTCCCAACTGGGATAGAAAGTTTTCTGATGAATCTTATTTCCTGCTTTTCTTAAAATTAAAAATATTTATTTCATACTTAAATAATCTTAGAAGAAAAAAATCCAATCAAGTTAAAGCTCCATTTCCTGCATTTTTGGTAGCTGAAAAATTTCCATTTTCCTGGCTTTTACAAGGCCTCTCCGATTTTGTTATTCTTACAAAAATAGGGAGCAGCCTGGTATTTCAGAAATAATATTACAGAAAATCATTTTGGATAACGATTTTCTTTCTGAAAAAGCCATCAGAGCCTATTTCCTAATCAGAATTTTAATTCAAGGGCCAGAGACGGAGGGCATCATAAAGTGTAGATTTGATCTCCCTGAGACAATTGAATAAGGCATCCTTCTTGGACATGCAAAACAAAATAAAGCAAAACAGAGACAAAACCACCACTACCAACATTTTAAAAATTGACTGCAAAATATAGGGGCAAGCGCTTCTTCACTCACATATGCCTTTAAAAAAACAAACTACTATCTTCAAGTGTCATTCCCTGAGAATATCTTTTATTGGCCAATTGTTGGTCAAGCTATATCTAAAACAAAGAAACTAAAAAGCAACTTGTTTCTCTTGTGGAAATAAAAACATACTTATATGCAATCTAATTGGCCCAAACTATGATTTCAGAGTTTTAACCACATCCTCTTGTTAACAAGGACAAATACAGACTAAAAGGGATTTATCTAGACAGGGTTCAGCCAAGAAAAAATAGAAAGCATGCAAAATTAATACTCTCCATCCCTCTTCACCAGGCTTTACTTTGATTGGCATTATGAGCACATGAAAGGAGTCACTCTTTATTTTATTTTATTTCTTATTTATGTATTTATTTATTTATTTATTTACTAAGGAGGGCGCAGCTCATGATGGCCCATGATCGAACCGGCAACCTTGGTTATGAACACCACACTCTAACCAACTGAGCTAACCAGCCATTCCTACAAGGCTTTTCTTTTTGAAATCTCTGTTTGGGACTATCCCTTCCTTTCTACCAGACCCCCCCACACCATCATCATACCATCAATCTATAATTTGTTTTCCCCTCCCTTAGCAAAAATTGCCTGGCCCTAATTCTGTTCTGGATTGTGAGGTAATATATATTAACGTATTGGTAAGTGAATTAAACAAATATTTTATTAAGCTTTACCTCAGTCCAGGTACAGAATTCCTGATAATTTGTAAATTTGGTAATGTGTCAAGATCTTAATTAACATGAATCTTTGTTCTTTAAATGTAAGAAAGCTCATATAAAGCCACACTGCTCAAACTGGCCAGTAGATAAGCCTGGAGGCCGATATGTACATGCTTCGGGACACACAGCACATCTTTTAAAAGAATTATATAATGGGCAGATATATTATAAAGTAGAATACAAACGTTATGCAGATTTTGACGATGAAATTACAGACAAAATGTTCTGAAAATTTTGCAGATGTAGGAAATGTTAACCTTGTTAAAGCCAGCGTTTGATATTTCCTAGTCCCTGATGGGCTCACATTTAAAGGAATTTAGGTGGCAAAATATGAGAAGCATGTTAAAGGTAGATGGAAGCGGAACTACACTGCAGGCAGAGGGCCATTGATGGCTGGTCAAACCACGCCCCAGAATAGGTCAGGAGCCCACTATGTGCCAGACGCATGCTAAGAGCATTTAGATATATGAACTGGTTAAATCCTCAAGGCGACTCTATGATGCAGATAGTGACATTTTTATGATGCTTTATAGTTGAAGAAAATGAGCATTGGAAAGGTTAAATAGCTTGGCCTGGGCCTCATGGTAAGAGGCAGAGCCAAGATTCAAAACCCAGTCTGTTTGACCTCACTCCCTATAAATCCCTCCACCTCGGAATTTGAGTTCCACTCCTCACCCTATTGAAGGGACCTGGGCCAGATCAGTCAGCTTCACCTCCTCTGCAGCACAAAGCACAGTAGCCTTGTGGTGGCGTTGCTTACGTCTACAAAGCTGCATATAAATGTGGCACTAAGATTGGTCACAACCAGACCTCCCAGTTCTCCTTTCTTGAGTTCTTACTCTGAGGAGAACACTTGAAAACACTTGCATATTATCTCAGACAAGACTTTCAGGCATAGAATGAAAGGATAAGAGTTACTTTTTCCAAAAGAAACTAAACCAAGGAACCTAGCTATCATTCTTCCATACCTTTCGCCACATCTGACCTCCAAGTGGTCTGGTTCAGACCCAGGTGAGTGCTGCAACTTTTTTCATATGGGATGTCACATGATTCACTGATTCAGAGATTGGCTGAGTGCCTAAGCTCGCTCTCTGCTTCCCCATCCATTCCCTTGATGATGTGGGGGCAAGCTGATTTCTAGGGAAAAGGGAACAAATTGTCCGTGATACAGAATTAAACAAACTCTGCCTATTGAACTATCTATCATTTCATACATTGGTGCACTGAAGCAATTTAGCCAATAAGGTTTAAGGCCTAAAAGACTTTAGTGAACTCCAAACTATAAACAATTAACTTTTTGGTTATCAATAAGATAAGAAAATATATTGTGAGATCATAAAACTCCATTTGAGAGATACTTTGTCAAAGCTACTATCTGTCTTTTCTGAACCTAGATATTAAGAAACTTCTTTTGGGTTACTAAGTCAAAATGCTACAGAGCAACTCTTGTTAATTCAGGTGTCATTTGAATAGATTCTAATACTTAACCAAACACAAACTTTAGAATTTACTTCTTCCAGTGAATTTCAGAACTATGGGTAGTTTTAGAACTATTAAATTTATAAAAACATCTCTATTTTGAGGCCAGAGCAATAATGCTAGTCCACTCAAAGAGCTAAAAAGTTTTTTCCAACCTATTAATTTTGATGGTCACTGACCTTACACTTTCTGAAATTCTGATGATATCATTTTTTTTATACAGGTTGGTTTTGTGTGTGTGTGTGTGTGTGTGTGTGTGTAATTGGGGAATATTAGGGAACAGTGTGTTTCTCCAGGGCCCATCAGCTCCAAGTCATTGTCCTACAATCTAGTTGTTAAGGGCACATCAGCTCCAAGTCCAGTTGCCATTTTCAATCTTTAGTTGCAGCGGGCATAACCCACCATCCCATGCGGGAATTGAACCAGCAACCGTGTTGTTGAGAGCCCGCACTCTAACCAACTGAGCCATCCGGCCACCCCTCTGGAAGCTCAGCAGCAGCTTGTTGTCTTCAATCTAGTTGTTGAGGGCTCAGCTCACTGGCCCATGTGGGAAGCGAACTGGCAACCCAGTTGGTTAGGGCTCGTGCTCTAACCAACTGAGTCATCCGGCCGCCCTATAGGGGTTGGTTTTAAAAGTATAAACTGGCTTCACGTTATAGTATGGCATGAGGTTTCATAGTGTATCCAACTGCCCAGAGGTAACCAGAACTGACCCCAGCTGTAAACATCTAACATATGGAAGCTCCCACCCATGTAACCCTAAATGCTTTAGCTATTATTGCAGGTAGTGATTAACAATGAGCATGCCACCTTCAATCTCTTAGTTATGTTTTTTCTGTCTTAGATCATAGAAATTTGTGGTTTGTAATTTCTAGTACTTGTCAGGGATATGTAGATGGAGGCAAAGAATGGCAATCCTTAAACACCAAAGAATGTTTAGTATTTCTAGCAAATGGGTTGTTACAGACCTCTAGGTGTATGTATAGATATGTTTTCACATTTGCTATATTGTGTTATGGTCAATTTAAAACTAATTCATTTCTAAATTCTGACAGTATGTTATTTGATAGAAATAACATACTGTCAAAGTCCTTATATGATAAAATGACTTCCAATATTAGGAACATCTTAATTATTAAACATATAGTACTTTAAAATTCAATTAGCTTATTATTCACCATCTGTTTACCCTACCTAGTACTTCATTCAAAATGAGTATTAAAACAAATCTTATTTTAGATTTCATATCTGTTCTCTGAATAAGTTGGTAAGCAGGGAGTCAAATACTGACTCTAATAATAACATACTGTATTTTTTTCAACAATGGTATTTTCATTTAAATTGATGTTTTTAAATGTATCTTGTTGTAGATCATACATTCTGAGATTTTCAAATGTTTAGACTCTCCCCCATACATATTGATGGATGTTGTATTACAAAAGAAGAGTTTCACAATCTTTACCATTTGTAGTAGAATCTAAAAAAAAAGTTAAGCTCATAGAAATAGAGGCAAAAAGTGGTAGCTAGGGGTTGAGGGGTGGGAGAAATAGGGAGAGGTTGGTAAAAGGGTAAAAAATTTCAGTTTTAAGATGAATAAGACCTGAGGATCTAATGTATAACGTGGTGACTATAGTTGATTACACTGTATTGTATTTGCTAAGAGAGTAGAGTTTAATGTTCTCACCAAAAAAATATAAAAATGATAAATTTGTGAGGTAATGGATGTATTAACTTAATGTAAGGAATTCTTTCACAATGTATATAAAATTATATTGTACACCTTAAATATCTTACATTTTTTATTTATCAATTATAATTCAGTAAAAACTGAAATATACATATATGTACATGTATAAATTTTTTAAATTACAGTTACCATTTGTAGCCTCACTTTTATCTCCTGTCTGGTAACGAAAAGAAACTCATCCTTCTTGTGTTATTTGAAATATTTGCAAGTGCCACTTTGGCCCTGTGCTTGTTATCATGGCTCGCCTCTAAAGCATGAATATTTTTCTTTCTCTTGTACAGAACCCTAATGCTCATCCAAGGCCCACCTCCCAGGATTTGGCGGGGTTCTGGGACATGCTGCAGTTGTCCATAGAAAATATTAGTATGAAATTTGATGAACTTCATCAGTTAAAGGCCAATAATTGGAAACAGATGGATCCTCTTGACAAGAAGGTAGAACAATGTAGATTTTGTATGGTTCATTTAAAAACCTGCACAAACACTGGACAGTCTAAATAGGCTTCTGCATTCAGTCTTGCTGTTTACAATGTGAAATGGAGCTGATATCATATTAATTTCATTGTAATGACAATGTTTACATAGTAATCATTTGGGATATTATCTGTAATATGTTTCAGGCATATTTTTAAGAAATCTGTCTTTGTGAATTGGAAAATGGGAATGTGGCGCTTTTTTTGTTAATTAAACTTTAAGTTAAACCATTTTAGTCATTGGAAGGAACTGCCTCCATTTTGCTTTTTAAACTAAAATAAATGACATCTTCAGTGCATAATTATGTAGAGCAAGAGTTCAACTTCCTTACACGGCTAGGATGTGTTTCTGAGAAAACTAGGAAGCCCTGAAAACTAATCGACTTTCATAATTATTTCATAAACATAGTAATAAAGAGATCACTGTTGTTCAAGTCTAAAAATATACACACCATCAAGTTTCACAGTAATCAAAAATGGTGGAATTTTTTCTTTTTAAAAGAGCTTTACTTTGGGTTGATTTGCCTCGGGGAATATTGCTCATTGGGTCCCTCATGCAACAGTTTAGAAATAAAAACTCAAATTATTTTACTTTAATTAATAAACTGCGATTTTCACATTTGATTATATTGGTTCCACTAGGCTCACACAGGTATTCAGTGTCCACCTCCATAGGCTGGCCTGTCATGCACGACTTTTTTTAACCCTTTGCTTTTCTGTAGCCTGAGGTCAAATAGGTCTAAGAGATTCAACAACAAAAATTAGACATGGCCATTCCCCTGAAGCACTGGTGGCCCTGCTCTTTTCAGGTCTCCTCGCCTATCAGAGAGCTAACAGCAATCCAATCCATTCTATTGCTGCCCATCATAATAGCAGGGCTCTTTCAGTCAGTGGGCTCTCAGAAGAAATCCAGTCCCAAGGGACAGTGCATAGTAGACACAAGGGAGACACTATCATTACTATCCCTCATCTCCAATTCTGTCACCACCAACCTTAGGGTTTTAGTGTTAAGTATCAAAGTACCATTGATGTATGTGTGGCCTCTCACTTGGGAAGCCCAGCATTTGTACTCAATCTAGTGTTCTTTAATCTGTATTTAGAACTGTCTGCTAAATAAGCTTTTAAATTGGTCTTATTTTAAGAAACACTACAGATGTACACACATCCTGGTAATTTAGTTCCTAGAAGTGATCCATTTAATTTCCCATTCATTCGTTGATTTTTTTTTAATTATTGTTTTAAAATAAAATGTACAAGGAAAGGAAAATATGACTAAAAAGTTTTTCAATGTCCATACTTTTAAAAGTACCCACCAACTCACCCAACAATAAGATTTAAAATGTCCAAAAGGAGTGATGCTTAGAATTGATATGTGTAACCTATTGACATTTACACAGCAAATCATCAGTTAACTTGATTTCTAAATCGTTATTTACTTTGTCTATGATCAGAGCTTCTCATCACCCTATGAACTTTAGGGGAAAAAATGAAAAAGCACAATCAGAATGGGCAGAATACTGTTTGCATTCTGTGCTTCCTTTTTCTGTCCTTTGGACTGCACAAAACTGTCCCTTAAACAGCCTGAGGGCAAATCCAATGTAATGAGTTTAACTGGGCACGTCACCCACACCAACAAGGAGGAACTGCTGTGATGAGCATGAGTATTAAGGCACAAAGAGTGCCCTTTGGAGCATCATAGAATCCATATTTTAAGATACTTTTCTCATTTATGAGACATTGCACGTTGCACATTTATTTATGACAATTATTAAAAATGAAAATATCAGATTTATGTGGACCTTTTCACAGCCTGACAGCTTATCATCCTTTTCCTAAAAATCCTTTGTAGTCTAGATTCCCTTCTTTTTCACAGCACTTTTTTTGCTGCCTAAGTAATGAATGGCTTTTGTTTTTGCAGTGGTATTGCTGCCAAGGCATATGAACTCTTTCAGTCCTGTGTTAAGTTTTCATGGCACAGTGTCTGTCCCTGTGATTGGAATTGCCTTCTGGGCCAGTCTCATCCTGAGGCCCCTAAGGAGTGACGTCCCCGCAGGAGGTTTTGGGAGCCATTTTGGAACTGATTCCACACCTGAGTATAGGAATGATCAGTGTCATCCCTCCAGGGTGACCGTGGAGAGAATATTGCTGTGTGTTGTGTGTGCAAACGGGTATAACTCACTGTGGCATCAACAAAGCTAAAGAACACAGTCTTATCATCTCTTCTTCTTCATTTGACTATTTAGGTTTGGGTGGGACCGGAGAGAGGGTGGTGATGGTTTTAAAACTCTGAACCCAGCTCACACCCCCTGCCTGGCCTCCTTAGAGCGGATGCAGAGTTCTAAGATGCTACCGCTGGCGCTGCAATCCTTTCCCACCTCTGGCACCCGGAAGAGTCTGGAGCCTCCAGAGAGAACCACACTAAGTGTGCTGGGAGCGCAGGCTTTCAGCAGGGGGCATTTTTAAACCCACAGCCTTCCCTTGGAGAGACCTAGTTCTGCAATCCAGCCTCACCTTTGGCCTTAAGCTTTCCGGTATTTTTTTTTTCCTGCATCTTTTGCATACCCAAGCCAGAATAATGAAGAAAAAATATATATGTACAGTGTGCAGAACTAACCACCGTTAGGTTTAAGAAACAGAAAGTGTTCTAACTACTGACCTATCCCAGTTTCCCCCAAGCTTGTCCTGAGAAGCTGTGTAATGTCCTGAACCTTCTGCTTTGATCAGGAGAGAAGGGCCCCTCCTCCCGTGCCAAAGAAGCCGGCGAAGGGCGCTGCGCCGCTGATCCGGGAGCGCTCGCTGGAGAGCTCGCAGCGCCAGGAGGCCCGCAAGCGCCTGATGGCCGCCAAGCGCGCCGCGTCGGTCCGCCAGAACTCGGCCACCGAGAGCGCCGACAGCATCGAGATCTACATCCCCGAGGCGCAGACCCGGCTCTGAGGCGCCGGGCCTCCCGCGCGGCCTCACCCAGCTCCTCGTCCTCCCTGCTCCTCCTCGCGTCCCCTCCGCCTCCGCGCCCTCTGTCTCTAAGCCCAGTGACTTCCACTGTCGCGGTGTAGTTGTCCATCTTCAGAGCCGTCCCGGTCCCCCTCTGCCCACACCCGTCTGCCCACGTTCTTCACCGAGCTTTGCCACCTGTACTGGGGCGTCACCTGCCTCATCCGGATAGCCAGCCCTTTCTTTTCTCGGCAAACCCGAACCCACCTGTGTAGAAATGGCCCCGTTAGGTCACCCACCATCCTCAGTTCTCTCAAGCTAGCCTGTCCCTAGAGCTCAGCAATATAAAACCATAGGGTATCTCAGAAATCCAGTATCACAGGGCGATCTTTTGGGACTTAACCGTCTTCCACGTGAAAGAAACTAGGGCTCCGATTCTCTTTATTGCCCCTAAATGGTTATTATTTTGTAAAGCAGATGGAGCACTTTATTTCCAACCTCAGAAATCACACCATCTCACCGGAATCAATGAATGACAAACCAAGAGGGGACGAAGTTTGGCTGGGGGTGGGGGGCCCGGATGTGTAGTGGGAAAGGGAGAAGCAAAATCTGCAGGTGCTGACGGCGGCACTGGCACCACTCACAGCTGCACAAACTGCCTCACTGTTACTTCATCAATCACTGCTTCAAATGTTTCAATCAGCAGAAGATTGTAAATTCGATCTTTCAGGGAAATTAATCTATTCTGAAAGGCAATAAAATGAAGAAAGGCAAGGCAAAGGAAGCACTGGGAGTTTAAGATACGACATAAGGGATTTTTTTTCTTTGTCCTATTATTAAGAAAATTTAGACCTGAAATGTTTTATCAACTGTTATTGTACTATGTATGTTATATTGTTGTGGTGGTGGGTCTTAAAAAGGCAAAGTGTTGGTTCTGTTAATTTGTTAGTGTCTATCCTGGGGGGGGGGCCTACCTAATTGCACATATATAAGTACACATCTGCTTAGGAAGTGCTGTATAGGGCAGCCAGGCTATTTTCAGAGAAAAGTTTGGATTTTTCCTGTCATCCCTTTGAATGCTACACAGCTATCTCTTTTTAACCCAGTAGTTCCTATTGCAGACATATTCTCTCCTTTAGCCTATTCTCACTACTACCTATTAGCTTAAGGGTTTTGTCCTATTTCAAACAGATAAATTTTCTACCCCAACAGACACGCTGCCCCATTCCAAAGGGCTGCCACTCATCTTAAGGTCCTAGGTAGTGAGAGAAGAAATTTGACCTGCAAGTTTCAGCAATCATGAGGAGAGGGGAAAAGTCATGACTTATAAACACTAAAAGAAACCCAAGCTTTTGGCAGAGAATGTTGATTTATGTTTTTAGTCATGATGGAAGGCCAGTATGCATTTTGCGTCTAGCTAAAGTTATCTTTAAATGCCCTTACTCGTAACAGTTTTAAACATTTAGAACGTGGTGATCTTAAAGCATCACTGGCATTTTATGTCCAGCTCCCACT